>NC_139471.1:29242500-29250000 GCF_057233095.1 Heloderma suspectum | reverse complement strand
AACCCTAACCCTATACCTAACCCCAACCCTAACCCTAACCGCAACCCTAACCCTAACCCCAACCCTAACCCTATACCTAACCCCAACCCTAAACCTAACCCTAACCCCAACCCTAACCCTAACCCTAACCCTAACCCTAACCCTAACCCCAACCCTAACCCTATACCTAACTCAACCCTAACCCTAACCCCAACCCTAACCCTAACCGTAACCCTAACCCTAACCCTAACCCCAACCCTAACCCTAACCCTATCCCTATACCTAACTCAACCCTAACCCTAACCCCAACCCTAACCCTAACCCTAACCCTAACCCCAACCCTAACCCTAACCCTAACCCCAACCCTAACCCCAACCCTAACCCTATACCTAACTCAACCCTAACCCTAACCCCAACCCTAACCCTAACCCTAACCCTAACCCTATACCTAACCCCAACCCTAACCCTAACCCTAACCCTAACCCTAACCCTAACACTAACCCTAACCCTATACCTAACCCCAACCCTAACCCTAACCCTAACCTTAACCCCAACCCTAACCCTAACCCCAACCCCAACCCTAACCCTATACCTAACCCCAACCCTAACCCTAACCCTAACCCTAACCCTAACCCTAACCCTATACCTAACCCCAACCCTAAACCTAACCCTAACCCCAACCCTAACCCTAACCCTAACCCTAACCCTAACCCTAACCCCAACCCTAACCCTATTCCTAACTCAACCCTAACCCTAACCCCAACCCTAACCCTAACCGTAACCCTAACCCTAACCCTAACCCTAACCCTAACCCCAACCCTAACCCTAACCCTAACCCTAACCCCAACCCTAACCCTAACCCCAACCCTAACCCTAACCCTAACCCTAACACTAACACTAACCCCAACCCCAACCCTAACCCTATACCTAACTCAACCCTAACCCTAACCCTAACCCTAACCCTAACCCTAACCCTAACACTAACCCTAACCCTATACCTAACCCCAACCCTAACCCTAACCCCAACCCTAACCCTATACCTAACCCCAACCCTAAACCTAACCCTAACCCCAACCCTAACCCTAACCCTAACCCTAACCCTAACCCTAACCCTAACCCCAACCCTAACCCTATACCTAACTCAACCCTAACCCTAACCCCAACCCTAACCCTAACCGTAACCCAGCCCTAACCCTAACCCTAACCCCAACCCTAACCCTAACCCTAACCCTAACCCTAACCCTAACCCTAACCCCAACCCTAACCCTAACCCCAACCCTAACCCTAACCCTAACCCTAACACTAACCCTAACTCCAACCCTAAACCTATACCTAACTCAACCCTAACCCTAACCCCAACCCTAACCCTAACCCTAACCCTAACCCTAACCTTAACCCCAACCCTAACCCTAACCCTAACCCTAACCCTAACCCTAACCCTAACCCTATCCCTTACCCTTACCCTAACCCTAACCCTAACCCCAACCCTAACCCTAACCCTAACCCTATACCTAACTCAACCCTAACCCTAACCCCAACCCTAACCCTAACCCTAACCCTAACCCTAACCCTAACCCCAACCCTAACCCTAACCCCAACCCTAACCCTAACCCTAACCCTAACCCTAACCCTAACCCCAACCCTAACCCTATACCTAACTCAACCCTATCCCTAACCCCAACCCTAACCCTAACCCTAACCCTAACCCTAACCCTAACCCTAACCCGAACCCTAACCCTAACCCTAACCCTATACCTAACCCCAACCCTAACCCTAACCCTAACCCTAACCCCATCCCTAACCCTAACCCCAACCCTAACCCTATACCTAACCCCAACCCTAACCCTAACCCTAACCCTAACCCTAACCCTAACCCCAACCCTAACCCTATACCTAACCCCAACCCTAACCCTAACCGCAACCCTAACCCTAACCCCAACCCTAACCCTATACCTAACCCCAACCCTAAACCTAACCCTAACCCCAACCCTAACCCTAACCCTAACCCTAACCCTAACCCTAACCCTAACCCCAACCCTAACCCTATACCTAACCCCAACCCTAAACCTAACCCTAACCCCAACCCTAACCCTAACCCTAACCCTAACCCTAACCCCAACCCTAACCCTATACCTAACTCAACCCTAACCCTAACCCCAACCCTAACCCTAACCGTAACCCTAACCCTAACCCTAACCCTAACCCTAACCCCAACCCTAACCCTAACCCTAACCCTAACCCTAACCCTAACCCCAACCCTAACCCTAACCCCAACCCTAACCCTAACCCTAACCTTAACACTAACCCTAACCCCAACCCTAAACCTATACCTAACTCAACCCTAACCCTAACCCCAACCCTAACCCTAACCCTAACCCTAACCCTAACCCTAACCCTAACCCCAACCCTAACCCTAACCCTAACCCTAACCCTAACCCTAACCCTAACCCTATCCCTTACCCTTACCCTAACCCTAACCCTAACCCCAACCCTAACCCTAACCCTAACCCTATACCTAACTCAACCCTAACCCTAACCCCAACCCTAACCCTAACCCTAACCCTAACCCTAACCCCAACCCTAACCCTAACCCCAACCCTAACCCTAACCCTAACCCTAACCCTAACCCTAACCCTAACCCCAACCCTAACCCTATACCTAACTCAACCCTATCCCTAACCCCAACCCTAACCCTAACCCTAACCCTAACCCTAACCATAACCCTAACCCTAACCCTAACCCTAACCCTAACCCTAACCCGAACCCTAACCCTAACCCTAACCCTATACCTAACCCCAACCCTAACCCTAACCCTAACCCTAACCCCAACCCTAACCCTAACCCCAACCCTAACCCTATACCTAACCCCAACCCTAACCCTAACCCTAACCCTAACCCTAACCCTAACCCCAACCCTAACCCTATACCTAACCCCAACCCTAACCCTAACCGCAACCCTAACCCTAACCCCTACCCTAACCCTATACCTAACCCCAACCCTAAACCTAACCCTAACCCCAACCCTAACCCTAACCCTAACCCTAACCCTAACCCCAACCCTAACCCTATACCTAACTCAACCCTAACCCTAACCCCAACCCTAACCCTAACCGTAACCCTAACCCTAACCCTAACCCCAACCCTAACCCTAACCCTATCCCTATACCTAACTCAACCCTAACCCTAACCCCAACCCTAACCCTAACCCTAACCCTAACCCCAACCCTAACCCTAACCCTAACCCCAACCCTAACCCCAACCCTAACCCTATACCTAACTCAACCCTAACCCTAACCCTAACCCTATTCCTAACCCCAACCCTAACCCTAACCCTAACCCTAACCCTAACCCTAACCCTAACACTAACCCTAACCCTATACCTAACCCCAACCCTAACCCTAACCCTAACCCTAACCCCAACCCTAACCCTAACCCCAACCCCAACCCTAACCCTAACCCTATACCTAACCCCAACCCTAACCCTAACCCTAACCCTAACCCTTACCCTAACCCCAACCCTAACCCTATACCTAACCCCAACCCTAACCCTAACCCTAACCCTAACCCCAACCCTAACCCTAACCCCAACCCCAACCCTAACCCTATACCTAACCCCAACCCTAACCCTAACCCTAACCCTAACCCTAACCCTAACCCCAACCCTAACCCTATACCTAACCCCAACCCTAACCCTAACCCCAACCCTAACCCTAACCCCAACACTAATCCTATACCTAACCCCAACCCTAAACCTAACCCTAACCCCAACCCTAACCCTAACCCTAACCCTAACCCTAACCCTAACCCCAACCCTAACCCTATACCTAACTCAACCCTAACCCTAACCCCAACCCTAAACCTAACCGTAACCCTAACCCTAACCCTAACCCCAACCCTAACCCTAACCCTAACCCTAACCCTAACCCTAACCCTAACCCCAACCCTAACCCTAACCCCAACCCTAACCCTAACCCTAACCCTAACACTTACCCTAACCCCAACCCTAACCCTATACCTAACTCAACCCTAACCCTAACCCCAACCCTAACCCTAACCCTAACCCTAACCCTATACCTAACCCCAACCCTAACCCTAACCCTAACCCTAACCCTAACCCTAACACTAACACTAACCCTAACCCTATACCTAACCCCAACCCTAACCCTAACCCTAACCCTAACCCCAACCCTAACCCTAACCCCAACCCCAACCCTAACCCTATACCTAACCCCAACCCTAACCCTAACCCTAACCCTAACCCTAACCCTAACCCCAACCCTAACCCTATACCTAACCCCAACCCTAACCCTAACCCTAACCCTAACCCCAACCCTAACCCTAACCCCAACCCCAACCCTAACCCTATACCTAACCCCAACCCTAACCCTAACCCTAACCCTAACCCTAACACTAACCCTAACCCCAACCCTAACCCTAACCCTAACCCCAACCCTAACCCTAACCCCAACCCTAACCCTAACCCCAACCCTAACCCTAACCCCAACACTAACCCTATACCTAACCCCAACCCTAAACCTAACCCTAACCCCAACCCTAACCCTAACCCTAACCCTAACCCTAACCCTAACCCCAACCCTAACCCTATACCTAACTCAACCCTAACCCTAACCCCAACCCTAACCCTAACCGTAACCCTAACCCTAACCCTAACCCCAACCCTAACCCTAACCCTAACCCTAACCCTAACCCTAACCCTAACCCCAACCCTAACCCTAACCCCAACCCTAACCCTAACCCTAACCCTAACACTTACCCTAACCCCAACCCTAACCCTATACCTAACTCAACCCTAACCCTAACCCCAACCCTAACCCTAACCCTAACCCTAACCCCAACCCTAACCCTAACCCCAACCCTAACCCTAACCCTAACCCTATACCTAACTCAACCCTAACCCTAACCCCAACCCTAACCCTAACCCTAACCCTAACCCTATACCTAACCCCAAGCCTAACCCTAACCCTAACCCTAACCCTAACCCTAACCCTAACCCTAACCCCAACCCTAACCCTATACCTAACCCCAACCCTAACCCTAACCCCAACCCTAACCCTAACCCCAACCCTAACCCTATACCTAACCCCAACCCTAAACCTAACCCTAACCCCAACCCTAACCCTAACCCTAACCCTAACCCTAACCCTAACCCCAACCCTAACCCTATTCCTAACTCAACCCTAACCCTAACCCCAACCCTAACCCTAACCGTAACCCTAACCCTAACCCTAACCCTAACCCCAACCCTAACCCTAACCCTAACCCTAACCCTAACCCTAACCCCAACCCCAACCCTAACCCCAACCCTAACCCTAACCCTAACCCTAACACTAACCCTAACCCCAACCCCAACCCTAACCCTATACCTAACTCAACCCTAACCCTAACCCTAACCCTAACCCTAACCCTAACCCTAACACTAACCCTAACCCTATACCTAACCCCAACCCTAACCCTAACCCCAACCCTAACCCTAACCCCAACCCTAACCCTAACCCTAACCCCAACCCTAACCCTAACCCCAACCCTAACCCTAACCCCAACCCTAACCCTAACCCCAACACTAACCCTATACCTAACCCCAACCCTAAACCTAACCCTAACCCCAACCCTAACCCTAACCCTAACCCTAACCCTAACCCTAACCCCAACCCTAACCCTATACCTAACTCAACCCTAACCCTAACCCCAACCCTAACCCTAACCGTAACCCTAACCCTAACCCTAACCCCAACCCTAACCCTAACCCTAACCCTAACCCTAACCCTAACCCTAACCCCAACCCTAACCCTAACCCCAACCCTAACCCTAACCCTAACCCTAACACTTACCCTAACCCCAACCCTAACCCTATACCTAACTCAACCCTAACCCTAACCCCAACCCTAACCCTAACCCTAACCCTAACCCCAACCCTAACCCTAACCCCAACCCTAACCCTAACCCTAACCCTATACCTAACTCAACCCTAACCCTAACCCCAACCCTAACCCTAACCCTAACCCTAACCCTATACCTAACCCCAAGCCTAACCCTAACCCTAACCCTAACCCTAACCCTAACCCTAACCCTAACCCCAACCCTAACCCTATACCTAACCCCAACCCTAACCCTAACCCCAACCCTAACCCTAACCCCAACCCTAACCCTATACCTAACCCCAACCCTAAACCTAACCCTAACCCCAACCCTAACCCTAACCCTAACCCTAACCCTAACCCTAACCCCAACCCTAACCCTATTCCTAACTCAACCCTAACCCTAACCCCAACCCTAACCCTAACCGTAACCCTAACCCTAACCCTAACCCTAACCCCAACCCTAACCCTAACCCTAACCCTAACCCTAACCCTAACCCCAACCCCAACCCTAACCCCAACCCTAACCCTAACCCTAACCCTAACACTAACCCTAACCCCAACCCCAACCCTAACCCTATACCTAACTCAACCCTAACCCTAACCCTAACCCTAACCCTAACCCTAACCCTAACACTAACCCTAACCCTATACCTAACCCCAACCCTAACCCTAACCCCAACCCTAACCCTAACCCCAACCCTAACCCTAACCCTAACCCTAACACTAACCCTAACCCCAACCCCAACCCCAACCCTAACCCTATACCTAACTCAACCCTAACCCTAACCCTAACCCTAACCCTAACCCTAACCCTTACCCTAACCCTAACCCTAACCCTAACCCCAACCCTAACCCTAACCCTAACCCTATACCTAACTCAACCCTAACCCTAACCCCAACCCTAACCCTAACCCTAACCCTAACCCTAACCCTAACCCCAACCCTAACCCTAACCCCAACCCTAACCCTAACCCTAACCCTAACCCTAACCCTAACCCTAACCCCAACCCTAACCCTATACCTAACTCAACCCTATCCCTAACCCCAACCCTAACCCTAACCCTAACCCTAACCATAACCCTAACCCTAACCCTAACCATAACCCTAACCCTAACCCTAACCCTAACCCTAACCCTAACCCTATACCTAACCCCAACCCTAACCCTAACCCTAACCCCAACCCTAACCCTAACCCCAAGCCTAACCCTATACCTAACCCCAACCCTAACCCTAACCATAACCCTAACCCTAACCCTAACCCTAACCCTAACCCTAACCCCAACCCCAACCCTATACCTAACCCCGACCCTAACCCTAACCGCAACCCTAACCCTAACCTCAACCCTAACCCTATACCTAACCCCAACCCTAAACCTAACCCTAACCCCAACCCTAACCCTAACCCTAACCCTAACCCTAACCCTAACCCCAACCCTAACCCTATACCTAACTCAACCCTAACCCTAACCCCAACCCTAACCCTAACCGTAACCCTAACCATAACCCTAACCCTAACCCCAACCCTAACCCTAACCCTAACCCTAACCCTAACCCTAACCCTAACCCCAACCCTAACCCTAACCCCAACCCTAACCCTAACCCTAACCCTAACACTAACCCTAACCCCAACCCTAACCCTATA
>NC_139471.1:29232500-29237500 GCF_057233095.1 Heloderma suspectum | reverse complement strand
TAACCCTAACCCCAACCCTAACCCTATACCTAACCCCAACCCTAAACCTAACCCTAACCCCAACCCTAACCCTAACCCTAACCCTAACCCTAACCCTAACCCCAACCCTAACCCTATACCTAACTCAACCCTAACCCTAACCCCAACCCTAACCCTAACCGTAACCCTAACCCTAACCCTAACCCCAACCCTAACCCTAACCCTATCCCTATACCTAACTCAACCCTAACCCTAACCCCAACCCTAACCCTAACCCTAACCCTAACCCCAACCCTAACCCTAACCCTAACCCCAACCCTAACCCCAACCCTAACCCTATACCTAACTCAACCCTAACCCTAACCCCAACCCTAACCCTAACCCTAACCCTAACCCTATACCTAACCCCAACCCTAACCCTAACCCTAACCCTAACCCTAACCCTAACCCTAACACTAACCCTAACCCTATACCTAACCCCAACCCTAACCCTAACCCTAACCTTAACCCCAACCCTAACCCTAACCCCAACCCCAACCCTAACCCTATACCTAACCCCAACCCTAACCCTAACCCTAACCCTAACCCTAACCCTAACCCTATACCTAACCCCAACCCTAAACCTAACCCTAACCCCAACCCTAACCCTAACCCTAACCCTAACCCTAACCCTAACCCCAACCCTAACCCTATTCCTAACTCAACCCTAACCCTAACCCCAACCCTAACCCTAACCGTAACCCTAACCCTAACCCTAACCCTAACCCTAACCCCAACCCTAACCCTAACCCTAACCCTAACCCCAACCCTAACCCTAACCCCAACCCTAACCCTAACCCTAACCCTAACACTAACACTAACCCCAACCCCAACCCTAACCCTATACCTAACTCAACCCTAACCCTAACCCTAACCCTAACCCTAACCCTAACCCTAACACTAACCCTAACCCTATACCTAACCCCAACCCTAACCCTAACCCCAACCCTAACCCTATACCTAACCCCAACCCTAAACCTAACCCTAACCCCAACCCTAACCCTAACCCTAACCCTAACCCTAACCCTAACCCTAACCCCAACCCTAACCCTATACCTAACTCAACCCTAACCCTAACCCCAACCCTAACCCTAACCGTAACCCAGCCCTAACCCTAACCCTAACCCCAACCCTAACCCTAACCCTAACCCTAACCCTAACCCTAACCCTAACCCCAACCCTAACCCTAACCCCAACCCTAACCCTAACCCTAACCCTAACACTAACCCTAACTCCAACCCTAAACCTATACCTAACTCAACCCTAACCCTAACCCCAACCCTAACCCTAACCCTAACCCTAACCCTAACCCTAACCCTAACCCCAACCCTAACCCTAACCCTAACCCTAACCCTAACCCTAACCCTATCCCTTACCCTTACCCTAACCCTAACCCTAACCCCAACCCTAACCCTAACCCTAACCCTATACCTAACTCAACCCTAACCCTAACCCCAACCCTAACCCTAACCCTAACCCTAACCCTAACCCTAACCCCAACCCTAACCCTAACCCCAACCCTAACCCTAACCCTAACCCTAACCCTAACCCTAACCCCAACCCTAACCCTATACCTAACTCAACCCTATCCCTAACCCCAACCCTAACCCTAACCCTAACCCTAACCCTAACCCTAACCCTAACCCGAACCCTAACCCTAACCCTAACCCTATACCTAACCCCAACCCTAACCCTAACCCTAACCCTAACCCCATCCCTAACCCTAACCCCAACCCTAACCCTATACCTAACCCCAACCCTAACCCTAACCCTAACCCTAACCCTAACCCTAACCCCAACCCTAACCCTATACCTAACCCCAACCCTAACCCTAACCGCAACCCTAACCCTAACCCCAACCCTAACCCTATACCTAACCCCAACCCTAAACCTAACCCTAACCCCAACCCTAACCCTAACCCTAACCCTAACCCTAACCCTAACCCCAACCCTAACCCTATACCTAACCCCAACCCTAAACCTAACCCTAACCCCAACCCTAACCCTAACCCTAACCCTAACCCTAACCCTAACCCTAACCCCAACCCTAACCCTATACCTAACTCAACCCTAACCCTAACCCCAACCCTAACCCTAACCGTAACCCTAACCCTAACCCTAACCCTAACCCTAACCCCAACCCTAACCCTAACCCTAACCCTAACCCTAACCCTAACCCCAACCCTAACCCTAACCCCAACCCTAACCCTAACCCTAACCTTAACACTAACCCTAACCCCAACCCTAAACCTATACCTAACTCAACCCTAACCCTAACCCCAACCCTAACCCTAACCCTAACCCTAACCCTAACCCTAACCCTAACCCCAACCCTAACCCTAACCCTAACCCTAACCCTAACCCTAACCCTAACCCTATCCCTTACCCTTACCCTAACCCTAACCCTAACCCCAACCCTAACCCTAACCCTAACCCTATACCTAACTCAACCCTAACCCTAACCCCAACCCTAACCCTAACCCTAACCCTAACCCTAACCCCAACCCTAACCCTAACCCCAACCCTAACCCTAACCCTAACCCTAACCCTAACCCTAACCCTAACCCCAACCCTAACCCTATACCTAACTCAACCCTATCCCTAACCCCAACCCTAACCCTAACCCTAACCCTAACCCTAACCATAACCCTAACCCTAACCCTAACCCTAACCCTAACCCTAACCCGAACCCTAACCCTAACCCTAACCCTAACCCTATACCTAACCCCAACCCTAACCCTAACCCTAACCCTAACCCCAACCCTAACCCTAACCCCAACCCTAACCCTATACCTAACCCCAACCCTAACCCTAACCCTAACCCTAACCCTAACCCTAACCCCAACCCTAACCCTATACCTAACCCCAACCCTAACCCTAACCGCAACCCTAACCCTAACCCCTACCCTAACCCTATACCTAACCCCAACCCTAAACCTAACCCTAACCCCAACCCTAACCCTAACCCTAACCCTAACCCTAACCCCAACCCTAACCCTATACCTAACTCAACCCTAACCCTAACCCCAACCCTAACCCTAACCGTAACCCTAACCCTAACCCTAACCCCAACCCTAACCCTAACCCTATCCCTATACCTAACTCAACCCTAACCCTAACCCCAACCCTAACCCTAACCCTAACCCTAACCCCAACCCTAACCCTAACCCTAACCCCAACCCTAACCCCAACCCTAACCCTATACCTAACTCAACCCTAACCCTAACCCCAACCCTAACCCTAACCCTAACCCTAACCCTATACCTAACCCCAACCCTAACCCTAACCCTAACCCTAACCCTAACCCTAACCCTAACCCTATACCTAACCCCAACCCTAACCCTAACCCTAACCTTAACCCCAACCCTAACCCTAACCCCAACCCCAACCCTAACCCTATACCTAACCCCAACCCTAACCCTAACCCTAACCCTAACCCTAACCCTAACCCTATACCTAACCCCAACCCTAAACCTAACCCTAACCCCAACCCTAACCCTAACCCTAACCCTAACCCTAACCCTAACCCTAACCCCAACCCTAACCCTATTCCTAACTCAACCCTAACCCTAACCCCAACCCTAACCCTAACCGTAACCCTAACCCTAACCCTAACCCTAACCCTAACCCCAACCCTAACCCTAACCCTAACCCTAACCCTAACCCCAACCCTAACCCTAACCCCAACCCTAACCCTAACCCTAACCCTAACACTAACACTAACCCCAACCCCAACCCTAACCCTATACCTAACTCAACCCTAACCCTAACCCTAACCCTAACCCTAACCCTAACACTAACCCTAAACCTATACCTAACCCCAACCCTAACCCTAACCCCAACCCTAACCCTATACCTAACCCCAACCCTAAACCTAACGCTAACCCCAACCCTAACCCTAACCCTAACCCTAACCCTAACCCTAACCCCAACCCTAACCCTATACCTAACTCAACCCTAACCCTAACCCCAACCCTAACCCTAACCGTAACCCTAACCCTAACCCTAACCCTAACCCCAACCCTAACCCTAACCCTAACCCTAACCCTAACCCTAACCCCAACCCTAACCCTAACCCCAACCCTAACCCTAACCCTAACCCTAACACTAACCCTAACTCCAACCCTAAACCTATACCTAACTCAACCCTAACCCTAACCCCAACCCTAACCCTAACCCTAACCCTAACCCTAACCCTAACCCTAACCCTAACCCTATCCCTTACCCTTACCCTAACCCTAACCCTAACCCCAACCCTAACCCTAACCCTAACCCTATACCTAACTCAACCCTAACCCTAACCCCAACCCTAACCCTAACCCTAACCCTAACCCTAACCCTAACCCCAACCCTAACCCTAACCCCAACCCTAACCCTAACCCTAACCCTAACCCTAACCCTAACCCCAACCCTAACCCTATACCTAACTCAACCCTATCCCTAACCCCAACCCTAACCCTAACCCTAACCCTAACCCTAACCATAACCCTAACCCTAACCCTAACCCTAACCCTAACCCTAACCCGAACCCTAACCCTAACCCTAACCCTATACCTAACCCCAACCCTAACCCTAACCCTAACCCTAACCCCAACCCTAACCCTAACCCCAACCCTAACCCTATACCTAACCCCAACCCTAACCCTAACCCTAACCCTAACCCTAACCCTAACCCCAACCCTAACCCTATACCTAACCCCAACCCTAACCCTAACCGCAACCCTAACCCTAACCCCAACCCTAACCCTATACCTAACCCCAACCCTAAACCTAACCCTAACCCCAACCCTAACCCTAACCCTAACCCTAACCCTAACCCCAACCCTAACCCTATACCTAACTCAACCCTAACCCTAACCCCAACCCTAACCCTAACCGTAACCCTAACCCTAACCCTAACCCCAACCCTAACCCTCACCCTATCCCTATACCTAACTCAACCCTAACCCTAACCCCAACCCTAACCCTAACCCTAACCCTAA
>NC_139471.1:29210000-29215000 GCF_057233095.1 Heloderma suspectum | reverse complement strand
CCCAACCCTAACCCTATACCTAACCCCAACCCTAAACCTAACCCTAACCCCAACCCTAACCCTAACCCTAACCCTAACCCTAACCCTAACCCCAACCCTAACCCTATTCCTAACTCAACCCTAACCCTAACCCCAACCCTAACCCTAACCGTAACCCTAACCCTAACCCTAACCCTAACCCCAACCCTAACCCTAACCCTAACCCTAACCCTAACCCCAACCCTAACCCTAACCCCAACCCTAACCCTAACCCTAACCCTAACCCTATACCTAACTCAACCCTAACCCTAACCCCAACCCTAACCCTAACCCTAACCCTAACCCTAACCCTAACCCTATACCTAACACCAACCCTAACCCTAACCCTAACCCTAACCCTAACCCTATACCTAACTCAACCCTAACCATAACCCCAACCCCAACCCTAACCCTAACCCCAACCCTAACCCTAACCCTAACCCTAACCCTATACCTAACTCAACCCTAACCCTAACCCCAACCCTAACCCTAACCCTAACCCTAACCCTAACCCTAACCCTAACCCCAACCCTAACCCTAACCCTAACCCTAACCCCAACCCTAACCCTATACCTAACTCAACCCTAACCCTAACCCTAACCCCAACCCTAACCCTAACCCCAACCCTAACCCTAACCCTAACCCTATACCTAACTCAACCCTAACCCTAACCCCAACCCTAACCCTAACCCTAACCCTAACCCTAACCCTAACCCCAACCCTAACCCTAACCTCAACCCTAACCCTAACCCTAACCTTAACCCTAACCCTATACCTAACTCAACCCTAACCCTAACCCCAACCCTAACCCTAACCCTAACCCTAACCCTATCCCTAACCCCAACCCTAACCCTATACCTAACTCAACCCTAACCCTAACCCTAACCCTAACCCCAACCCTAACCCTATACCTAACTCAACCCTAACCCTAACCCTAACCCTAACCCTAACCCTAACCCCAACCCTAACCCTAACCCTAACCCTAACCCTAACCCTAACCCTAACCCCAACCTTAACCCTATACATAACTCAACCCTAACCCTAACCCTAACCCTAACCCTAACCCTTACCCTAACCCTAACCCCAACCCTAACCCTATACCTAACTCAACCCTAACCCTAACCCTAACCCTAACCCTAACCCTAACCCTATACCTAACTCAACCCTAACCCTAACCCCAACCCTAACCCTAACTCAACCCTAACCCTAACCCTAACCCTCACCCTAACACTAACCCTAACCCTAACCCTAACCCTAACCCTAACCCCAACCCTAACCCTATACCTAACTCAACCCTAACCCTAACCCTAACACTAACCCTAACCCTAACCCTAACCCCAACCCTAACCCTAACCCTAACCCTAACCCCAACCCTAACCCTAACCCTAACCCTAACCCTAACCCTATGCCTAACTCAACCCTAACCCTAACCCCAACCCTAACCCTAACCCCAACCCTAACCCTAACCCTAACCCTAACCCTAACCCTAACGCTAACCCCAACCCTAACCCTAACCCTAACCCTAACCCTAACCCCAACCCTAACCCTATACCTAACTCAACCCTAACCCTAACCCAAACCCTAACCCTAACCCTAACCCTAACCCTAACCCTAACCCCAACCCTAACCCTATACCTAACTCAACCCTAACCCTAACCCTAACCCTAACCCTAACCGTAACCGTAACCCTAACCCTAACCCTAACCCCAACCCTAACCCTAACCCTAACCCTAACCCTAACCCTAACCCTAACCCCAACCCTAACCCTAACCCCAACCCTAACCCTAACCCTAACCCTAACACTTACCCTAACCCCAACCCTAACCCTATACCTAACTCAACCCTAACCCTAACCCCAACCCTAACCCTAACCCTAACCCTAACCCTAACCCCAACCCTAACCCTAACCCCAACCCTAACCCTAACCCTAACCCTATACCTAACTCAACCCTAACCCTAACCCCAACCCTAACCCTAACCCTAACCCTAACCCTATTCCTAACCCCAACCCTAACCCTAACCCTAACCCTAACCCTAACCCTAACCCTAACCCTAACACTAACCCTAACCCTATACCTAACCCCAACCCTAACCCTAACCCTAACCCTAACCCCAACCCTAACCCTAACCCCAACCCCAACCCTAACCCTAACCCTATACCTAACCCCAACCCTAACCCTAACCCTAACCCTAACCCTTACCCTAACCCCAACCCTAACCCTATACCTAACCCCAACCCTAACCCTAACCCTAACCCTAACCCCAACCCTAACCCTAACCCCAACCCCAACCCTAACCCTATACCTAACCCCAACCCTAACCCTAACCCTAACCCTAACCCTAACCCTAACCCCAACCCTAACCCTATACCTAACCCCAACCCTAACCCTAACCCCAACCCTAACCCTAACCCCAACACTAACCCTATACCTAACCCCAACCCTAAACCTAACCCTAACCCCAACCCTAACCCTAACCCTAACCCTAACCCTAACCCCAACCCTAACCCTATACCTAACTCAACCCTAACCCTAACCCCAACCCTAAACCTAACCGTAACCCTAACCCTAACCCTAACCCCAACCCTAACCCTAACCCTAACCCTAACCCTAACCCTAACCCCAACCCTAACCCTAACCCCAACCCTAACCCTAACCCTAACCCTAACACTTACCCTAACCCCAACCCTAACCCTATACCTAACTCAACCCTAACCCTAACCCCAACCCTAACCCTAACCCTAACCCTAACCCTATACCTAACCCCAACCCTAACCCTAACCCTAACCCTAACCCTAACCCTAACACTAACACTAACCCTAACCCTATACCTAACCCCAACCCTAACCCTAACCCTAACCCTAACCCCAACCCTAACCCTAACCCCAACCCCAACCCTAACCCTATACCTAACCCCAACCCTAACCCTAACCCTAACCCTAACCCTAACCCTAACCCTAACCCCAACCCTAACCCTATACCTAACCCCAACCCTAACCCTAACCCTAACCCTAACCCCAACCCTAACCCTAACCCCAACCCCAACCCTAACCCTATACCTAACCCCAACCCTAACCCTAACCCTAACCCTAACCCTAACACTAACCCTAACCCCAACCCTAACCCTAACCCTAACCCCAACCCTAACCCTAACCCCAACCCTAACCCTAACCCCAACACTAACCCTATACCTAACCCCAACCCTAAACCTAACCCTAACCCCAACCCTAACCCTAACCCTAACCCTAACCCTAACCCTAACCCCAACCCTAACCCTATACCTAACTCAACCCTAACCCTAACCCCAACCCTAACCCTAACCGTAACCCTAACCCTAACCCTAACCCCAACCCTAACCCTAACCCTAACCCTAACCCTAACCCTAACCCCAACCCTAACCCTAACCCCAACCCTAACCCTAACCCTAACCCTAACACTTACCCTAACCCCAACCCTAACCCTATACCTAACTCAACCCTAACCCTAACCCCAACCCTAACCCTAACCCTAACCCTAACCCCAACCCTAACCCTAACCCCAACCCTAACCCTAACCCTAACCCTATACCTAACTCAACCCTAACCCTAACCCCAACCCTAACCCTAACCCTAACCCTAACCCTATACCTAACCCCAAGCCTAACCCTAACCCTAACCCTAACCCTAACCCTAACCCTAACCCTAACCCTAACCCTAACCCCAACCCTAACCCTATACCTAACCCCAACCCTAACCCTAACCCCAACCCTAACCCTAACCCCAACCCTAACCCTATACCTAACCCCAACCCTAAACCTAACCCTAACCCCAACCCTAACCCTAACCCTAACCCTAACCCTAACCCTAACCCCAACCCTAACCCTATTCCTAACTCAACCCTAACCCTAACCCCAACCCTAACCCTAACCGTAACCCTAACCCTAACCCTAACCCTAACCCCAACCCTAACCCTAACCCTAACCCTAACCCTAACCCTAACCCCAACCCCAACCCTAACCCCAACCCTAACCCTAACCCTAACCCTAACACTAACCCTAACCCCAACCCCAACCCTAACCCTATACCTAACTCAACCCTAACCCTAACCCTAACCCTAACCCTAACCCTAACCCTAACACTAACCCTAACCCTATACCTAACCCCAACCCTAACCCTAACCCCAACCCTAACCCTAACCCCAACCCTAACCCTAACCCTAACCCTAACACTAACCCTAACCCCAACCCCAACCCCAACCCTAACCCTATACCTAACTCAACCCTAACCCTAATCCTAACCCTAACCCTAACCCTAACCCTTACCCTAACCCTAACCCTAACCCTAACCCCAACCCTAACCCTAACCCTAACCCTATACCTAACTCAACCCTAACCCTAACCCCAACCCTAACCCTAACCCTAACCCTAACCCTAACCCTAACCCCAACCCTAACCCTAACCCCAACCCTAACCCTAACCCTAACCCTAACCCTAACCCTAACCCTAACCCTAACCCCAACCCTAACCCTATACCTAACTCAACCCTATCCCTAACCCCAACCCTAACCCTAACCCTAACCCTAACCATAACCCTAACCCTAACCCTAACCATAACCCTAACCCTAACCCTAACCCTAACCCTAACCCTAACCCTATACCTAACCCCAACCCTAACCCTAACCCTAACCCCAACCCTAACCCTAACCCCAAGCCTAACCCTATACCTAACCCCAACCCTAACCCTAACCATAACCCTAACCCTAACCCTAACCCTAACCCTAACCCCAACCCCAACCCTATACCTAACCCCGACCCTAACCGCAACCCTAACCCTAACCTCAACCCTAACCCTATACCTAACCCCAACCCTAAACCTAACCCTAACCCCAACCCTAACCCTAACCCTAACCCTAACCCTAACCCCAACCCTAACCCTATACCTAACTCAACCCTAACCCTAACCCCAACCCTAACCCTAACCGTAACCCTAACCATAACCCTAACCC
>NC_139471.1:29202500-29205000 GCF_057233095.1 Heloderma suspectum | reverse complement strand
AACCCTAACCCTAACCCTAACCCCAACCCTAACCCTATACCTAACCCCAACCCTAACCCTAACCGCAACCCTAACCCTAACCCCTACCCTAACCCTATACCTAACCCCAACCCTAAACCTAACCCTAACCCCAACCCTAACCCTAACCCTAACCCTAACCCTAACCCTAACCCCAACCCTAACCCTATACCTAACTCAACCCTAACCCTAACCCCAACCCTAACCCTAACCGTAACCCTAACCCTAACCCTAACCCCAACCCTAACCCTAACCCTATCCCTATACCTAACTCAACCCTAACCCTAACCCCAACCCTAACCCTAACCCTAACCCTAACCCCAACCCTAACCCTAACCCTAACCCCAACCCTAACCCCAACCCTAACCCTATACCTAACTCAACCCTAACCCTAACCCCAACCCTAACCCTAACCCTAACCCTAACCCTATACCTAACCCCAACCCTAACCCTAACCCTAACCCTAACCCTAACCCTAACCCTAACACTAACCCTAACCCTATACCTAACCCCAACCCTAACCCTAACCCTAACCTTAACCCCAACCCTAACCCTAACCCCAACCCCAACCCTAACCCTATACCTAACCCCAACCCTAACCCTAACCCTAACCCTAACCCTAACCCTAACCCTAACCCTATACCTAACCCCAACCCTAAACCTAACCCTAACCCCAACCCTAACCCTAACCCTAACCCTAACCCTAACCCTAACCCCAACCCTAACCCTATTCCTAACTCAACCCTAACCCTAACCCCAACCCTAACCCTAACCGTAACCCTAACCCTAACCCTAACCCTAACCCTAACCCCAACCCTAACCCTAACCCTAACCCTAACCCTAACCCCAACCCTAACCCTAACCCCAACCCTAACCCTAACCCTAACCCTAACACTAACACTAACCCCAACCCCAACCCTAACCCTATACCTAACTCAACCCTAACCCTAACCCTAACCCTAACCCTAACCCTAACACTAACCCTAAACCTATACCTAACCCCAACCCTAACCCTAACCCCAACCCTAACCCTATACCTAACCCCAACCCTAAACCTAACGCTAACCCCAACCCTAACCCTAACCCTAACCCTAACCCTAACCCTAACCCCAACCCTAACCCTATACCTAACTCAACCCTAACCCTAACCCCAACCCTAACCCTAACCGTAACCCTAACCCTAACCCTAACCCTAACCCCAACCCTAACCCTAACCCTAACCCTAACCCTAACCCTAACCCCAACCCTAACCCTAACCCCAACCCTAACCCTAACCCTAACCCTAACACTAACCCTAACTCCAACCCTAAACCTATACCTAACTCAACCCTAACCCTAACCCCAACCCTAACCCTAACCCTAACCCTAACCCTAACCCTAACCCTAACCCTAACCCTATCCCTTACCCTTACCCTAACCCTAACCCTAACCCCAACCCTAACCCTAACCCTAACCCTATACCTAACTCAACCCTAACCCTAACCCCAACCCTAACCCTAACCCTAACCCTAACCCTAACCCTAACCCCAACCCTAACCCTAACCCCAACCCTAACCCTAACCCTAACCCTAACCCTAACCCTAACCCCAACCCTAACCCTATACCTAACTCAACCCTATCCCTAACCCCAACCCTAACCCTAACCCTAACCCTAACCCTAACCATAACCCTAACCCTAACCCTAACCCTAACCCTAACCCTAACCCTAACCCGAACCCTAACCCTAACCCTAACCCTATACCTAACCCCAACCCTAACCCTAACCCTAACCCTAACCCCAACCCTAACCCTAACCCCAACCCTAACCCTATACCTAACCCCAACCCTAACCCTAACCCTAACCCTAACCCTAACCCTAACCCCAACCCTAACCCTATACCTAACCCCAACCCTAACCCTAACCGCAACCCTAACCCTAACCCCAACCCTAACCCTATACCTAACCCCAACCCTAAACCTAACCCTAACCCCAACCCTAACCCTAACCCTAACCCTAACCCTAACCCCAACCCTAACCCTATACCTAACTCAACCCTAACCCTAACCCCAACCCTAACCCTAACCGTAACCCTAACCCTAACCCTAACCCCAACCCTAACCCTCACCCTATCCCTATACCTAACTCAACCCTAACCCTAACCCCAACCCTAACCCTAACCCTAACCCTAACCCCAACCCTAACCCTAACCCTAACCCCAACCCTAACCCCAACCCTAACCCTATACCTAACTCAACCCTAACCCTAACCCCAACCCTAACCCTAACCCTAACCCTAACCCTATACCTAACCCCAACCCTAACCCTAACCCTAACCCTAACCCTAACCCTAACCCTAACACTAACCCTAACCCTATACCTAACCCCAACCCTAACCCTAACCCTAACCTTAACCCCAACCCTAACCCTAACCCCAACCCCAACCCTAACCCTATACCTAACCCCAACCCTAACCCTAACCCTAACCCTAACCCTAACCCTAACC
>NC_139471.1:29185000-29187500 GCF_057233095.1 Heloderma suspectum | reverse complement strand
CTAACCCTAACCCTATACCTAACCCCAACCCTAACCCTAACCCTAACCCTAACCCCATCCCTAACCCTAACCCCAACCCTAACCCTATACCTAACCCCAACCCTAACCCTAACCCTAACCCTAACCCTAACCCTAACCCCAACCCTAACCCTATACCTAACCCCAACCCTAACCCTAACCGCAACCCTAACCCTAACCCCAACCCTAACCCTATACCTAACCCCAACCCTAAACCTAACCCTAACCCCAACCCTAACCCTAACCCTAACCCTAACCCTAACCCTAACCCTAACCCCAACCCTAACCCTATACCTAACCCCAACCCTAAACCTAACCCTAACCCCAACCCTAACCCTAACCCTAACCCTAACCCTAACCCTAACCCCAACCCTAACCCTATACCTAACTCAACCCTAACCCTAACCCCAACCCTAACCCTAACCGTAACCCTAACCCTAACCCTAACCCTAACCCTAACCCCAACCCTAACCCTAACCCTAACCCTAACCCTAACCCTAACCCCAACCCTAACCCTAACCCCAACCCTAACCCTAACCCTAACCTTAACACTAACCCTAACCCCAACCCTAAACCTATACCTAACTCAACCCTAACCCTAACCCCAACCCTAACCCTAACCCTAACCCTAACCCTAACCCTAACCCTAACCCCAACCCTAACCCTAACCCTAACCCTAACCCTAACCCTAACCCTATCCCTTACCCTTACCCTAACCCTAACCCTAACCCCAACCCTAACCCTAACCCTAACCCTATACCTAACTCAACCCTAACCCTAACCCCAACCCTAACCCTAACCCTAACCCTAACCCTAACCCTAACCCCAACCCTAACCCTAACCCCAACCCTAACCCTAACCCTAACCCTAACCCTAACCCTAACCCTAACCCCAACCCTAACCCTATACCTAACTCAACCCTATCCCTAACCCCAACCCTAACCCTAACCCTAACCCTAACCCTAACCATAACCCTAACCCTAACCCTAACCCTAACCCTAACCCTAACCCGAACCCTAACCCTAACCCTAACCCTATACCTAACCCCAACCCTAACCCTAACCCTAACCCTAACCCCAACCCTAACCCTAACCCCAACCCTAACCCTATACCTAACCCCAACCCTAACCCTAACCCTAACCCTAACCCTAACCCTAACCCTAACCCCAACCCTAACCCTATACCTAACCCCAACCCTAACCCTAACCGCAACCCTAACCCTAACCCCTACCCTAACCCTATACCTAACCCCAACCCTAAACCTAACCCTAACCCCAACCCTAACCCTAACCCTAACCCTAACCCTAACCCCAACCCTAACCCTATACCTAACTCAACCCTAACCCTAACCCCAACCCTAACCCTAACCGTAACCCTAACCCTAACCCTAACCCCAACCCTAACCCTAACCCTATCCCTATACCTAACTCAACCCTAACCCTAACCCCAACCCTAACCCTAACCCTAACCCTAACCCCAACCCTAACCCTAACCCTAACCCCAACCCTAACCCCAACCCTAACCCTATACCTAACTCAACCCTAACCCTAACCCCAACCCTAACCCTAACCCCAACCCTAACCCTATACCTAACCCCAACCCTAACCCTAACCCTAACCCTAACCCTAACCCTAACACTAACCCTAACCCTATACCTAACCCCAACCCTAACCCTAACCCTAACCTTAACCCCAACCCTAACCCTAACCCCAACCCCAACCCTAACCCTATACCTAACCCCAACCCTAACCCTAACCCTAACCCTAACCCTAACCCTAACCCTAACCCTATACCTAACCCCAACCCTAAACCTAACCCTAACCCCAACCCTAACCCTAACCCTAACCCTAACCCTAACCCTAACCCCAACCCTAACCCTATTCCTAACTCAACCCTAACCCTAACCCCAACCCTAACCCTAACCGTAACCCTAACCCTAACCCTAACCCTAACCCTAACCCCAACCCTAACCCTAACCCTAACCCTAACCCTAACCCCAACCCTAACCCTAACCCCAACCCTAACCCTAACCCTAACCCTAACACTAACACTAACCCCAACCCCAACCCTAACCCTATACCTAACTCAACCCTAACCCTAACCCTAACCCTAACCCTAACCCTAACACTAACCCTAAACCTATACCTAACCCCAACCCTAACCCTAACCCCAACCCTAACCCTATACCTAACCCCAACCCTAAACCTAACGCTAACCCCAACCCTAACCCTAACCCTAACCCTAACCCTAACCCTAACCCCAACCCTAACCCTATACCTAACTCAACCCTAACCCTAACCCCAACCCTAACCCTAACCGTAACCCTAACCCTAACCCTAACCCTAACCCCAACCCTAACCCTAACCCTAACCCTAACCCTAACCCTAACCCCAACCCTAACCCTAACCCCAACCCTAACCCTAACCCTAACCCTAACACTAACCCTAACTCCAACCCTAAACCTATACCTAACTCAACCCTA
>NC_139471.1:29170000-29172500 GCF_057233095.1 Heloderma suspectum | reverse complement strand
CCCTATTCCTAACTCAACCCTAACCCTAACCCCAACCCTAACCCTAACCGTAACCCTAACCCTAACCCTAACCCTAACCCTAACCCCAACCCTAACCCTAACCCTAACCCTAACCCCAACCCTAACCCTAACCCCAACCCTAACCCTAACCCTAACCCTAACACTAACACTAACCCCAACCCCAACCCTAACCCTATACCTAACTCAACCCTAACCCTAACCCTAACCCTAACCCTAACCCTAACCCTAACACTAACCCTAACCCTATACCTAACCCCAACCCTAACCCTAACCCCAACCCTAACCCTATACCTAACCCCAACCCTAAACCTAACCCTAACCCCAACCCTAACCCTAACCCTAACCCTAACCCTAACCCTAACCCTAACCCCAACCCTAACCCTATACCTAACTCAACCCTAACCCTAACCCCAACCCTAACCCTAACCGTAACCCAGCCCTAACCCTAACCCTAACCCCAACCCTAACCCTAACCCTAACCCTAACCCTAACCCTAACCCCAACCCTAACCCTAACCCCAACCCTAACCCTAACCCTAACCCTAACACTAACCCTAACTCCAACCCTAAACCTATACCTAACTCAACCCTAACCCTAACCCCAACCCTAACCCTAACCCTAACCCTAACCCTAACCCTAACCCTAACCCCAACCCTAACCCTAACCCTAACCCTAACCCTAACCCTAACCCTAACCCTATCCCTTACCCTTACCCTAACCCTAACCCTAACCCCAACCCTAACCCTAACCCTAACCCTATACCTAACTCAACCCTAACCCTAACCCCAACCCTAACCCTAACCCTAACCCTAACCCTAACCCTAACCCCAACCCTAACCCTAACCCCAACCCTAACCCTAACCCTAACCCTAACCCTAACCCTAACCCTAACCCTAACCCCAACCCTAACCCTATACCTAACTCAACCCTATCCCTAACCCCAACCCTAACCCTAACCCTAACCCTAACCCTAACCCTAACCCTAACCCTAACCCGAACCCTAACCCTAACCCTAACCCTATACCTAACCCCAACCCTAACCCTAACCCTAACCCTAACCCCATCCCTAACCCTAACCCCAACCCTAACCCTATACCTAACCCCAACCCTAACCCTAACCCTAACCCTAACCCTAACCCTAACCCCAACCCTAACCCTATACCTAACCCCAACCCTAACCCTAACCGCAACCCTAACCCTAACCCCAACCCTAACCCTATACCTAACCCCAACCCTAAACCTAACCCTAACCCCAACCCTAACCCTAACCCTAACCCTAACCCTAACCCTAACCCTAACCCTAACCCCAACCCTAACCCTATACCTAACCCCAACCCTAAACCTAACCCTAACCCCAACCCTAACCCTAACCCTAACCCTAACCCTAACCCTAACCCCAACCCTAACCCTATACCTAACTCAACCCTAACCCTAACCCCAACCCTAACCCTAACCGTAACCCTAACCCTAACCCTAACCCTAACCCTAACCCCAACCCTAACCCTAACCCTAACCCTAACCCTAACCCTAACCCCAACCCTAACCCTAACCCCAACCCTAACCCTAACCCTAACCTTAACACTAACCCTAACCCCAACCCTAAACCTATACCTAACTCAACCCTAACCCTAACCCCAACCCTAACCCTAACCCTAACCCTAACCCTAACCCTAACCCTAACCCCAACCCTAACCCTAACCCTAACCCTAACCCTAACCCTAACCCTAACCCTATCCCTTACCCTTACCCTAACCCTAACCCTAACCCCAACCCTAACCCTAACCCTAACCCTATACCTAACTCAACCCTAACCCTAACCCCAACCCTAACCCTAACCCTAACCCTAACCCTAACCCTAACCCCAACCCTAACCCTAACCCCAACCCTAACCCTAACCCTAACCCTAACCCTAACCCTAACCCTAACCCCAACCCTAACCCTATACCTAACTCAACCCTATCCCTAACCCCAACCCTAACCCTAACCCTAACCCTAACCCTAACCATAACCCTAACCCTAACCCTAACCCTAACCCTAACCCTAACCCGAACCCTAACCCTAACCCTAACCCTATACCTAACCCCAACCCTAACCCTAACCCTAACCCTAACCCCAACCCTAACCCTAACCCCAACCCTAACCCTATACCTAACCCCAACCCTAACCCTAACCCTAACCCTAACCCTAACCCTAACCCTAACCCCAACCCTAACCCTATACCTAACCCCAACCCTAACCCTAACCGCAACCCTAACCCTAACCCCTACCCTAACCCTATACCTAACCCCAACCCTAAACCTAACCCTAACCCCAACCCTAACCCTAACCCTAACCCTAACCCTAACCCCAACCCTAACCCTATACCTAACTCAACCCTAACCCTAACCCCAACCCTAACCCTAACCGTAACCCTAACCCTAACCCTAACCCCAACCCTAACCCTAACCCTATCCCTATACCTAACTCAACCCTAACCCTA
>NC_139471.1:29147500-29150000 GCF_057233095.1 Heloderma suspectum | reverse complement strand
CCCTAACCCTAACCCTAACCCTAACACTAACCCTAACCCCAACCCCAACCCTAACCCTAACCCCAACCCTAACCCTAACCCTAACCCTAACCCTAACCCTAACCCTAACCCTATACCTAACCCCAACCCTAACCCTAACCCCAACCCTAACCCTATACCTAACCCCAACCCTAACCCTAACCCCAACCCTAACCCTAACCCTAACCCTAACACTAACCCTAACCCCAACCCTAAACCTATACCTAACTCAACCCTAACCCTAACCCCAACCCTAACCCTAACCCTAACCCTAACCCTAACCCTAACCCTAACCCCAACCCTAACCCTAACCCTAACCCTAACCCTAACCCTAACCCTAACACTAACCCTAACCCTTACCATAACCCTAACCCTAACCCCAACCCTAACCCTAACCCTAACCCTATACCTAACTCAACCCTAACCCTAACCCCAACCCTAACCCTAACCCTAACCCTAACCCTAACCCTAACCCCAACCCTAACCCCAACCCTAACCCTAACCCTAACCCTAACCCTAACCCCAACCCTAACCCTATACCTAACTCAACCCTATCCCTAACCCCAACCCTAACCCTAACCCTAACCCTAACCCTAACCATAACCCTAACCCTAACCCTAACCCTAACCCTAACCCTAACCCTATACCTAACCCCAACCCTAACCCTAACCCTAACCCTAACCCCAACCCTAACCCTAACCCCAACCCTAACCCTATACCTAACCCCAACCCTAACCCTAACCCTAACCCTAACCCTAACCCCAACCCTAACCCTATACCTAACCCCAACCCTAACCCTAACCGCAACCCTAACCCTAACCCCAACCCTAACCCTATACCTAACCCCAACCCTAAACCTAACCCTAACCCCAACCCTAACCCTAACCCTAACCCTAACCCTAACCCCAACCCTAACCCTATACCTAACTCAACCCTAACCCTAACCCCAACCCTAACCCTAACCGTAACCCTAACCCTAACCCTAACCCTAACCCCAACCCTAACCCTAACCCTAACCCTAACCCTAACCCTAACCCTAACCCCAACCCTAACCCTAACCCCAACCCTAACCCTAACCCTAACCCTAACACTAACCCTAACCTCAACCCTAACCCTATACCTAACTCAACCCTAACCCTAACCCCAACCCTAACCCTAACCCTAACCCTAACCCTAACCCTAACCCTAACCCCAACCCTAACCCTAACCCGAACCCTAACCCTAACCCTAACCCTAACCCTAACCCTAACCCTAACACTATCCCTAACCCTAACCCTAACCCTAACCCTAACCCCACCCTAACCCTAACCCTAACCCTATACCTAACTCAACCCTAACCCTAACCCCAACCCTAACCCTAACCCTAACCCTAACCCTAACCCCAACCCTAAACCTAACCCCAACCCTAACCCTAACCCTAACCCTATACCTAACTCAACCCTAACCCTAACCCCAACCCTAACCCTAACCCTAACCCTAACCCTAACCCCAACCCTAACCCTATACCTAACTCAACCCTAACCCTAACCCGAACCCGAACCCTAACCCTAACCCTAACCCCAACCCTAACCCTATACCTAACTCAACCCTAACACTAACCCTAACCCTAACCCTAACCCTAAACCTAACCCTAACCCTAAGCCTAAGCCTAACCCTAACCCTAACCCTATACCTAACTCAACCCTAACCCTAACCCCAAACCTAACCCTAACCCTAACCCTAACCCTAACCCTTACCCTATACCTAACACCAACCCTAACCCTAACCCTAACCCTAACCCTAACCCTATACCTAACTTAACCCTAACCATAACCCCAACCCCAACCCTAACCCTAACCCCAACCCTAACCCTAACCCTAACCCTATACCTAACTCAACACTAACCCTAACCCCAACCCTAACCCTAACCCTAACCCTAACCCTAACCCTAACCCTAACCCCAACCCTAACCCTAACCCTAACCCTAACCCCAAACCTAACCCTATACCTAACTCAACCCTAACCCTAACCCTAACCCCAACCCTAACCCTAACCCCAACCCTAACCCTAACCCTAACCCTATACCTAATTCAACCCTAACCCTAACCCCAACCCTAACCCTAACCCTAACCCTAACCCTAACCCCAACCCTAACCCTAACCCCAACCCTAACCCTAACCCTAACCCTAACCCTATACCTAACTCAACCCTAACCCTAACCCCAACCCTAACCCTAACCCTAACCCTAACCCTATCCCTAACCCCAACCCTAACCCTATACCTAACTCAACCCTAACCCTAACCCTAACCCTAACCCTAACCCCAACCCTAACCCTATACCTAACTCAACCCTAACCCTAACCCTAACCCTAACCCTAACCCCAACCCTAACCCTAACCCTAACCCTAACCCTAACCCTAACCCTAACCCTAACCCCAACCTTAACCCTATACATAACTCAACCCTAACCCTAACCCTAACCCTAACCCTAACCCTAACCCTA
>NC_139471.1:28957500-28960000 GCF_057233095.1 Heloderma suspectum | reverse complement strand
ACCCCAACCCCAACCCCAACCCCAACCCCACCCCAAACCTAACCCTAGCCCTAAACCTGAGCAAAACCCTAACCATAACCCTTTCCTCTACACCAACCGTAACCCTAACCCCAACACTAACACTAACCCTGACCCTAGCCCCAACCCCAACCCTAGCCCTAACCCTACCCTAACACTAACCCTAAACCTAACCACAACCACAACCCTAAACCTAACCATAACCGTAAACCTAACCCTATCCCGAACCCGAACCCCAACCACAACCCCAACCACAACACGACCGCAACCCCAAACCCAAACCCAACCTACCCCTTACACTCACCCTAAACCTAACGTCAACACCAACACCAACCCTAACCCTAACCACAACCCTAACCCTAACCGATTCCTAACCCTAAACCTGATCCTGAACCCTAACCACACCGCCAACGCCAACCCCAACCCAACCCCAACCCCAACCCCAACCCCAACCCCAACCCTAACCCTAACCTCAACTCCAACCCTAAACCTAACCATAACCTTAACCCCAACCCTAACCATAAACCAAACCCGAACCATAACCCTAACACTAACCCTAACCACAACCCCAACCCCAACCCCAAACCAAACCCAACCCCAACACTAACCTTAACCCTAACCTTAACCCTAAAACGAACCCAAACTCGAACCCGAACCCGAACCTGAAACATACACCTAACCCTAAACCCAACCCCAAACCTAATGCTACCCCAAGCTCAACACCAACCAAACACAAACCACAAACCCAAGACCAACCCCAACCCTAACCATAACGCTAACCCTAACCCTAACCCTAAACCAAACCTCAACCCCAACCTCAACCCCAAGACTAACCCTAACCCTAACCCTATCCCTAACCACAACCACAACCCTAACCGTCACCATAAACCTAACCCTAACCTGATCCCAAAACAGAACCCTAACCCTTACTCCAAACACAACCCTACCCCTAATCCTACCATAAACCAAACACGAACCCGAACCTGAACCCTAACCGCAACCCGAACCCAACCAAACCCCAACCCCAACCCTAACCCTAACCCGAAACCCAACCCTAACCCGAACCCCAACCCTAACCCTAACACTAACCCTAAACCTAATCCTAACCTTAAACCTGAACCCAAACACGAACCCGAACCTGAACCCGAACCCGAAATCTAACCACAAACCCAACCCCAAAGGTACCCCAACCACAACCCCAACCCAACCCGAAGCCGAACCCGAAACCTAACCCTAACCACACCGCCAACGCCAACCCCAACCCAACACCAACCCCAACCCCAACCCCAACCCTAACCCTAACCCTAACCTCAACCCCAACCCTAACCATAAACCGAAACCGATCCATAACCCTAACCCTAACCCTAACACTAACCCTATCCCTAACCCCAACACTAACCCCAACCCTAACCCTAACCCTAACCCTAACCCTAAACCTAACCCCAACCCTAACCTTAACCCTAACCCTAACCCTAACCATAACCCAACCCTAACCCTAACCCTAATCCTAACCCTAACCCCAACCCTAACCCTAACCCTAACCCTAACCCCAACCCCAACACTAAACCTAACCCTAACCCCAACCCTAACCCTAACCCTAACCCCAACCCCAACCCTAAACATAACCCTAACCCTAACCCTGACCTCAACTGTAACCCTAACCCTAACCCTAACCCTAACCCTATACCTAACTCAACCCTAACCCTAACCCCAACCCCAACCCTAACCCTAACCCTAACCATAACCATAACCATAACCCTAACCCTAACCCTAACCCTAACACTAACCCTAACCCTAACCCTAACCCTATACCTAACTCAACCCTAACCCTAACCCCAACCCTAACCCTACCCCTAACCCTAACCCTAACCCTAACCCCAACCCTAACCCTAACCCTAACCCTAACCCTAACCCTAACCCTAACCCTAACCCTAACACTATCCCTAACCCTAACCCTAACCCTAACCCTAACCCCACCCTAACCCTAACCCTATACCTAACTCAACCCTAACCCTAACCCCAACCCTAACCCTAACCCTAACCCTAACCCTAACCCTAACCCCAACCCTAAACCTAACCCCAACCCTAACCCTAACCCTAACCCTATACCTAACTCAAACCTAACCCTAACCCCAACCCTAACCCTAACCCTAACCCTAACCCTAACCCCAACCCTAACCCTATACCTAACTCAACCCTAACCCTAACCCTAACCCGAACCCTAACCCTAACCCTAACCCCAACCCTAACCCTATACCTAACTCAACCCTAACACTAACCCTAACCCTAACCCTAAACCTAACCCTAACCCTAACCCTAACCCTAACCCTAACCCTAACCCTAACCCTATACCTAACTCAACCCTAACCCTAACCCCAACCCTAACCCTAACCCTAACCCTAACCCTAACCCTAACCCTAACCCTATACCTAACCCCAACCCTAACCCTAACCCTAACCCTAACCCTAACCCTATACCTAAC
>NC_139471.1:28857500-28860000 GCF_057233095.1 Heloderma suspectum | reverse complement strand
CCCAACCCCAACACTAAACCTAACCCTAACCCCAACCCTAACCCGAACCCGAACCCGAACCCTAACCCTAACCCTAACCCTAACTCAATCCTAACCCTAAACCTAACCCTAACCCTAACTCAATCCCAACCCTAACCCTAACCCCAACACTAACCCGAACCCCAAACCTAACCCTAACCTTAACCCTAACCCTAACGCAAACCCTAACCCTAACCCTAACCCCAACCCTAACCTTAACCCCATCCCTAGCCCTAACCCTAACCCTAACCCTAAACCTAACCCTAACCCTAACCCTAACCCTAACCCTAACCACTACCCTAACACTAACCCTATCCCTAACCCCAACACTAACCCCAACCCTAACCCTAACCCTAACCCTAACCGTAACCCTAACCCCAACCCTAAACCTAACCCAAACCCGAACCCAAACCCTAACACTAGACCAAACCCGAACCTGAACCTGAACCTGAACCTGAACCTGAACCCTCACCCAAACCCGATCCCAATCCCAAATCCTAAACCTAACCCTAACTCCAAACCTCAAACTAACCCTAAGCCGAAGCCGAACCCAAACCACAACCAGAACCCTAAATCAAACCGGAACCCGAACCTGAACCCTAAACCCAACCTCAACTACAGCCCCAACCCAACCCCAAACTCAACCCTAACCCTAACCCTAACCTCAACCCCAACCCTAACCCTAACCTCAACCACAACCCTAACCCTAACCCTAACGCTAAAACTAACCGGAACCCGAAACCGATCCCGAACCATAATTCTAAACCGAACCCTAACCCTAACCCCAACCCTAACCCTAGCACTAACCCTAACCACAACCACAACCCTAACCCCAACCCTAGTCCTATCCCGACCCCGAACACGGACCTGAACCCGAACCCTAACCCTAACCCCAACCCCAACCCAACCACAACCCCAACACAGCCCCAACCCCAACCCCAACCCTAACCCTAACACTAACAATAACCCTAACCCCAACCCTAAACCTAACCCGAAACCGAACCCTAACCCCAACACTAACACTAGACCAAACCCAAACCCGAACCCTCACCCAAACCCGATCCCAATCCCAAACTCTAACCCTAACCCTAACACCAAACCACAACCTAAACCTAAGCCGAAGCCTAACCCTAACCCTAACCACAACCAGAACCCTAAATCAAACCCGAACCGGAACCTGAACCCGAAACCCAACCCCACCGACAACCCCAACCCAACCCCAACCGCAACCCTAACCTTGCCCTAACCTCAACCCCAACCATAACGCTAACCCTTACCCTAACCCTAATGCTAAAACTAACCCGAACCCGAAACCGATCCCGAACCATAATTCTAAACCGAACCGTAACCCCAACCCCAACCCTAATGCAAACCCTCACCCTAACCTCAACCCCAACCCTAACCCTAACCCTTACCCTAACCCTAACCCTAACCACAACCACAACCCTTACCCGAACCCTAACCGTAATCCTATCCTGACCCCAAACACGGACCCAAACCCGAACCCTAACCCCAACACGAACCCAACCCCAACCCCAACCCTAACCCTAAACCTAACCCTAACATCAACCCCAACGCTAACCCGAACCGTAACCCTAACTCCAATCCTAAAAATAACCCTAACGCTAACAGTAACCCTAACCCCATCCCCAACCCTAACCCTGCCCTAACCCTAACCCTAACCCACACCACAACCCTAACACTAAGCCTAACCCTATCGCGTCCCCGAACCCGAACCCAAAATCAAACCCTAAACCCAACCCCAACCCCAACCCCAACCCCAACCCCACCCCAAACCTAACCCTAGCCCTAAACCTGAGCAAAACCCTAACCATAACCCTTTCCTCTACACCAACCGTAACCCTAACCCCAACACTAACACTAACCCTGACCCTAGCCCCAACCCCAACCCTAGCCCTAACCCTACCCTAACACTAACCCTAAACCTAACCACAACCACAACCCTAAACCTAACCATAACCGTAAACCTAACCCTATCCCGAACCCGAACCCCAACCACAACCCCAACCACAACACGACCGCAACCCCAAACCCAAACCCAACCTACCCCTTACACTCACCCTAAACCTAACGTCAACACCAACACCAACCCTAACCCTAACCACAACCCTAACCCTAACCGATTCCTAACCCTAAACCTGATCCTGAACCCTAACCACACCGCCAACGCCAACCCCAACCCAACCCCAACCCCAACCCCAACCCCAACCCCAACCCTAACCCTAACCTCAACTCCAACCCTAAACCTAACCATAACCTTAACCCCAACCCTAACCATAAACCAAACCCGAACCATAACCCTAACACTAACCCTAACCACAACCCCAACCCCAACCCCAAACCAAACCCAACCCCAACACTAACCTTAACCCTAACCTTAACCCTAAAACGAACCCAAACTCGAACCCGAACCCGAACCTGAAACATACACCTAACCCTAAACCCAACCCCAAACCTAATG
>NC_139471.1:28725000-28727500 GCF_057233095.1 Heloderma suspectum | reverse complement strand
AACCCTAACCCCAACCCTAACCGTAACCCCAACCCCAACCCTAACCCTATACCTAACCCCAACCCTAACCCTAACCCTAACCCTAACCCTAACACTAACCCTAACCCCAACCCTAACCCTATACCTAACCCCAACCCTAACCCTAACCCCAACCCTAACCCTAACCCCAACACTAACCCTATACCTAACCCCAACCCTAAACCTAACCCTAACCCCAACCCTAACCCTAACCCTAACCCTAACCCTAACCCCAACCCTAACCCTATACCTAACTCAACCCTAACCCTAACCCCAACCCTAACCCTAACCGTAACCCTAACCCTAACCCTAACCCCAACCCTAACCCTAACCCTAACCCTAACCCTAACCCTAACCCTAACCCCAACCCTAACCCTAACCCCAACCTTAACCCTAACCCTAACCCTAACCCTAACCCTAACCCCAACCCTAACCCTAACCCCAACCCTAACCCTAACCCTAACCCTAACACTTACCCTAACCCCAACCCTAACCCTATACCTAACTCAACCCTAACCCTAACCCCAACCCTAACCCTAACCCTAACACTAACCCTAACCCCAACCCTAACCCTAACCCCAACCCTAACCCTAACCCTAACCCTACACCTAACTCAACCCTAACCCTAACCCCAACCCTAACCCTAACCCTAACCCTAACCCTATACCTAACCCCAACCCTAACCCTAACCCTAACCCTAATCCTAACCCTAACCCTAACCCTAACCCCAACCCTAACCCTATACCTAACCCCAACCCTAACCCTAACCCCAACCCTAACCCTAACCCCAACGCTAACGCTATACCTAACCCCAACCCTAAACCTAACCCTAACCCCAACCCTAACCCTAACCCTAACCCTAACCCTAACCCTAACCCCAACCCTAACCCTATTCCTAACTCAACCCTAACCCTAACCCCAACCCTAACCCTAACCGTAACCCTAACCCTAACCCTAACCCCAAACCTAACCCTAACCCTAACCCTAACCCCAACCCTAACCCTAACCCCAACCCTAACCCTAACCCTAACCCTAACACTAACCCTAACCCCAACCCCAACCCTAACCCTATACCTAACTCAACCCTAACCCTAACCCTAACCCTAACCCTAACCCTAACACTAACCCTAACCCTATACCTAACCCCAACCCTAACCCTAACCCCAACCCTAACCCTATACCTAACCCCAACCCTAAACCTAACCCTAACCCCAACCCTAACCCTAACCCTAACCCTAACCCTAACCCTAACCCCAACCCTAACCCTATACCTAACTCAACCCTAACCCTAACCCCAACCCTAACCCTAACCGTAACCCTAACCCTAACCCTAACCCTAACCCCAACCCTAACCCTAACCCTAACCCTAACCCTAACCCTAACCATAACCCCAACCCTAACCCTAACCCCAACCCTAACCCTAACCCTAACCCTAACACTAACCCTAACGCCAACCCTAAACCTATACCTAACTCAACCCTAACCCTAACCCCAACCCTAACCCTAACCCTAACCCTAACCCTAACCCTAACCCTAACCCTAACCCCAACCCTAACCCTAACCCTAACCCTAACCCTAACCCTAACCCTAACACTAACCCTAACCCTAACCCTTACCCTAACCCTAACCCTAACCCTAACCCCAACCCTAACCCTAACCCTAACCCTATACCTAACTCAACCCTAACCCTAACCCCAACCCTAACCCTAACCCTAACCCTAACCCTAACCCTAACCCCAACCCTAACCCTAACCCCAACCCTAACCCTAACCCTAACCCTAACCCTAACCCTAACCCTAACCCCAACCCTAACCTTATACCTAACTCAACCCTATCCCTAACCCCAACCCTAACCCTAACCCTAACCCTAACCCTAACCATAACCCTAACCCTAACCCTAACCCTAACCCTAACCCTAACCCTAACCCTAACCCTATACCTAACCCCAACCCTAACCCTAACCCTAACCCTAACCCCAACCCTAACCCTAACCCCAACCCTAACCCTATACCTAACCCCAACCCTAACCCTAACACTAACCCTAACCCTAACCCTAACCCTAACCCCAACCCTAACCCTATACCTAACCCCAACCCTAACCCTAACCGCAACCCTAACCCTAACCCCAACCCTAACCCTATACCTAACCCCAACCCTAAACCTAACCCTAACCCCAACCCTAACCCTAACCCTAACCCTAACCCTAACCCTAACCCCAACCCTAACCCTATACCTAACTCAACCCTAACCCTAACCCCAACCCTAACCCTAACCGTAACCCTAACCCTAACCCTAACCCTAACCCCAACCCTAACCCTAACCCTAACCCTAACCCTAACCCTAACCCCAACCCTAACCCTAACCCCAACCCTAACCCTAACCCTCACCCTAACACTAACCCTAACCCCAACCCTAACCCTATACCTAACTCAACCCTAACCCTAACCCCAACCCTAACCCTAACCCTAACCCTAACCCTAAC
>NC_139471.1:28712500-28715000 GCF_057233095.1 Heloderma suspectum | reverse complement strand
CCCAACCCTAACCCTATACCTAACTCAACCCTAACCCTAACCCAAACCCTAACCCTAACCCTAACCCTAACCCTAACCCTAACCCCAACCCTAACCCTATACCTAACTCAACCCTAACCCTAACCCTACCCTAACCCTAACCGTAACCCTAACCCTAACCCTAACCCCAACCCTAACCCTAACCCTAACCCTAACCCTAACCCCAACCCTAACCCTAACCCCAACCCTAACCCTAACCCTAACCCTAACACTTACCCTAACCCCAACCCTAACCCTATACCTAACTCAACCCTAACCCTAACCCCAACCCTAACCCTAACCCTAACCCTAACCCTAACCCCAACCCTAACCCTAACCCCAACCCTAACCCTAACCCTAACCCTAACCCTAACCCTAACCCTATACCTAACTCAACCCTAACCCTAACCCCAACCCTAACCCTAACCCCAACCCTAACCCTAACCCTAACCCTAACCCCAACCCTAACCCTATACCTAACTCAACCCTAACCCTAACCCTAACCCCAACCCTAACCCTAACCCCAACCCTAACCCTAACCCTAACCCTATACCTAACTCAACCCTAACCCTAACCCCAACCCTAACCCTAACCCTAACCCTAACCCTAACCCTAACCCCAACCCTAACCCTAACCCCAACCCTAACCCTACCCCTAACCCTAACCCTATACCTAACTCAACCCTAACCCTAACCCCAACCCTAACCCTAACCCTAACCCTATCCCTAACCCCAACCCTAACCCTATACCTAACTCAACCCTAACCCTAACCCTAACCCTAACCCTAACCCCAACCCTAACCCTATACCTAACTCAACCCTAACCCTAACCCTAACCCTAACCCTAACCCCAACCCTAACCCTAACCCTAACCCTAACCCTAACCCCAACCTTAACCCTATACATAACTCAACCCTAACCCTAACCCTAACCCTAACCCTAACCCTAACCCTAACCCCAACCCTAACCCTATACCTAACTCACCCCTAACCCTAACCCTAACCCTAACCCTAACCCTATACCTAACTCAACCCTAACCCTAACCCCAACCCTAACCCTAACTCAACCCTAACCCTAACCCTAACCCTCACCCTAACACTAACCCTAACCCTAACCCTAACCCTAACCCTAACCCCAACCCTAACCCTATACCTAACTCAACCCTAACCCTAACCCTAACACTAACCCTAACCCTAACCCTAACCCCAACCCTAACCCTAACCCCAACCCTAACCCTAACCCTAACCCTAACCCTAACCCTAACCCTAACCCTATACCTAACTCAACCCTAACCCTAACCCCAACCCTAACCCTAACCCCAACCCTAACCCTAACCCTAACCCTAACCCTAACCCTAACGCTAACACCAACCCTAACCCTAACCCTAACCCTAACCCTAACCCTAACCCCAACCCTAACCCTATACCTAACTCAACCCTAACCCTAACCCAAACCCTAACCCTAACCCTAACCCTAACCCTAACCCTAACCCTAACCCCAACCCTAACCCTATACCTAACTCAACCCTAACCCTAACCCTACCCTAACCCTAACCGTAACCCTAACCCTAACCCTAACCCCAACCCTAACCCTAACCCTAACCCTAACCCTAACCCCAACCCTAACCCTAACCCCAACCCTAACCCTAACCCTAACCCTAACACTTACCCTAACCCCAACCCTAACCCTATACCTAACTCAACCCTAACCCTAACCCCAACCCTAACCCTAACCCTAACCCTAACCCTAACCCCAACCCTAACCCTAACCCCAACCCTAACCCTAACCCTAACCCTAACCCTAACCCTATACCTAACTCAACCCTAACCCTAACCCCAACCCTAACCCTAACCCTAACCCTATACCTAACCCCAACCCTAACCCTAACCCTAACCCTAACCCTAACCCTAACCCTAACCCTAACCCTAACACTAACCCTAACCCTATACCTAACCCCAACCCTAACCCTAACCCTAACCCCAACCCTAACCCTAACCCCAACCCCAACCCTAACCCTATACCTAACCCCAACCCTAACCCTAACCCTAACCCTAACCCTAACCCTAACCCTAACCCCAACCCTAACCCTATACCTAACCCCAACCCTAACCCTAACCCTAACCCTAACCCCAACCCTAACCCTAACCCCAACCCCATCCCTAACCCTATACCTAACCCCAACCCTAACCCTAACCCTAACCCTAACCATAACCCTAACCCCAACCCTAACCCTATACCTAACCCCAACCCTAACCCTAACCCCAACCCTAACCCTAACCCCAACACTAACCCTATACCTAACCCCAACCCTAAACCTAACCCTAACCCCAACCCTAACCCTAACCCTAACCCTAACCCTAACCCTAACCCTAACCCCAACCCTAACCCTATACCTAACTCAACCCTAACCCTAACCCCAACCCTAACCCTAACCGTAACCCTAACCCTAACCCTAACCCTAACCCCAACCCTAACCCTAACCC
>NC_139471.1:28677500-28680000 GCF_057233095.1 Heloderma suspectum | reverse complement strand
CCTAACCCTAACCCCAACCCTAACCCTAACCCTAACCCTAACCCTATCCCTAACCCCAACCCTAACCCTATACCTAACTCAACCCTAACCCTAACCCTAACCCTAACCCTAACCCTAACCCCAACCCTAACCCTATACCTAACTCAACCCTAACCCTAACCCTAACCCTAACCCTAACCCCAACCCTAACCCTAACCCTAACCCTAACCCTAACCCCAACCTTAACCCTATACATAACTCAACCCTAACCCTAACCCTAACCCTAACCCTAACCCTAACCCTAACCCTAACCCCAACCCTAACCCTATACCTAACTCACCCCTAACCCTAACCCTAACCCTAACCCTAACCCTAACCCTATACCTAACTCAACCCTAACCCTAACCCCAACCCTAACCCTAACTCAACCCTAACCCTAACCCTAACCCTCACCCTAACACTAACCCTAACCCTAACCCTAACCCTAACCCTAACCCCAACCCTAACCCTATACCTAACTCAACCCTAACCCTAACCCTAACACTAACCCTAACCCTAACCCTAACCCCAACCCTAACCCTAACCCCAACCCTAACCCTAACCCTAACCCTAACCCTAACCCTAACCCTATACCTAACTCAACCCTAACCCTAACCCCAACCCTAACCCTAACCCCAACCCTAACCCTAACCCTAACCCTAACCCTAACCCTAACCCTAACGCTAACCCCAACCCTAACCCTAACCCTAACCCTAACCCTAACCCTAACCCCAACCCTAACCCTATACCTAACTCAACCCTAACCCTAACCCAAACCCTAACCCTAACCCTAACCCTAACCCTAACCCTAACCCTAACCCCAACCCTAACCCTATACCTAACTCAACCCTAACCCTAACCCTACCCTAACCCTAACCGTAACCCTAACCCTAACCCTAACCCCAACCCTAACCCTAACCCTAACCCTAACCCTAACCCCAACCCTAACCCTAACCCCAACCCTAACCCTAACCCTAACCCTAACACTTACCCTAACCCCAACCCTAACCCTATACCTAACTCAACCCTAACCCTAACCCCAACCCTAACCCTAACCCTAACCCTAACCCTAACCCCAACCCTAACCCTAACCCCAACCCTAACCCTAACCCTAACCCTATACCTAACTCAACCCTAACCCTAACCCCAACCCTAACCCTAACCCTAACCCTAACCCTATACCTAACCCCAACCCTAACCCTAACCCTAACCCTAACCCTAACCCTAACCCTAACACTAACACTAACCCTAACCCTATACCTAACCCCAACCCTAACCCTAACCCTAACCCCAACCCTAACCCTAACCCCAACCCCAACCCTAACCCTATACCTAACCCCAACCCTAACCCTAACCCTAACCCTAACCCTAACCCTAACCCCAACCCTAACCCTATACCTAACCCCAACCCTAACCCTAACCCTAACCCTAACCCCAACCCTAACCCTAACCCCAACCCCAACCCTAACCCTATACCTAACCCCAACCCTAACCCTAACCCTAACCCTAACCATAACCCTAACCCCAACCCTAACCCTATACCTAACCCCAACCCTAACCCTAACCCCAACCCTAACCCTAACCCCAACACTAACCCTATACCTAACCCCAACCCTAAACCTAACCCTAACCCCAACCCTAACCCTAACCCTAACCCTAACCCTAACCCTAACCCTAACCCCAACCCTAACCCTATCCCTATACCTAACTCAACCCTAACCCTAACCCCAACCCTAACCCTAACCGTAACCCTAACCCTAACCCTAACCCCAACCCTAACCCTAACCCTAACCCTAACCCTAACCCTAACCCTAACCCCAACCCTAACCCTAACCCCAACCCTAACCCTAACCCTAACCCTAACACTTACCCTAACCCAAACCCTAACCCTATACCTAACTCAACCCTAACCGTAACCCCAACCCTAACCCTAACCCTAACCGTAACCCTATACCTAACCCCAACCCTAACCCTAACCCTAACCCTAACCCTAACCCTAACCCTAACCCTAACACTAACAATAACCCTAACCCTATACCTAACCCCAACCCTAACCCTAACCCTAACCCTAACCCCAACCCTAACCCTAACCCCAACCCCAACCCTAACCCTATACCTAACCCCAACCCTAACCCTAACCCTAACCCTAACCCTAACCCCAACCCGAACCCTATACCTAACCCCAACCCTAACCCTAACCCTAACCCTAACCCCAACCCTAACCGTAACCCCAACCCCATCCCTAACCCTATACCTAACCCCAACCCTAACCCTAACCCTAACCCTAACCCTAACCCTAACACTAACCCTAACCCCAACCCTAACCCTATACCTAACCCCAACCCTAACCCTAACCCCAACCCTAACCCTAACCCCAACACTAACCCTATACCTAACCCCAACCCTAAACCTAACCCTAACCCCAACCCTAACCCTAACCCTAACCCTAACCCTAACCCTAACCCCAACCCTAACCCTATAC
>NC_139471.1:28662500-28665000 GCF_057233095.1 Heloderma suspectum | reverse complement strand
AACCCTAACCCTAACCCTAACACTAACACTAACCCTAACCCTATACCTAACCCCAACCCTAACCCTAACCCTAACCCCAACCCTAACCCTAACCCCAACCCCAACCCTAACCCTATACCTAACCCCAACCCTAACCCTAACCCTAACCCTAACCCTAACCCCAACCCTAACCCTATACCTAACCCCAACCCTAACCCTAACCCTAACCCTAACCCCAACCCCAACCCTAACCCCAACCCCAACCCTAACCCTATACCTAACCCCAACCCTAACCCTAACCCTAACCCTAACCCTAACCCTAACCCCAACCCTAACCCTATACCTAACCCCAACCCTAACCCTAACCCCAACCCTAACCCTAACCCCAACACTAACCCTATACCTAACCCCAACCCTAAACCTAACCCTAACCCCAACCCTAACCCTAACCCTAACCCTAACCCTAACCCTAACCCTAACCCCAACCCTAACCCTATACCTAACTCAACCCTAACCCTAACCCCAACCCTAACCCTAACCGTAACCCTAACCCTAACCCTAACCCCAACCCTAACCCTAACCCTAACCCTAACCCTAACCCCAACCCTAACCCTAACCCCAACCCTAACCCTAACCCTAACCCTAACACTTACCCTAACCCCAACCCTAACCCTATACCTAACTCAACCCTAACCCTAACCCCAACCCTAACCCTAACCCTAACCCTAACCCTATACCTAACCCCAACCCTAACCCTAACCCTAACCCTAACCCTAACCCTAACCCTAACACTAACAATAACCCTAACCCTATACCTAACCCCAACCCTAACCCTAACCCTAACCCTAACCCCAACCCTAACCCTAACCCCAACCCCAACCCTAACCCTATACCTAACCCCAACCCTAACCCTAACCCTAACCCTAACCCTAACCCCAACCCTAACCCTATACCTAACCCCAACCCTAACCCTAACCCTAACCCTAACCCCAACCCTAACCGTAACCCCAACCCCAACCCTAACCCTATACCTAACCCCAACCCTAACCCTAACCCTAACCCTAACCCTAACACTAACCCTAACCCCAACCCTAACCCTATACCTAACCCCAACCCTAACCCTAACCCCAACCCTAACCCTAACCCCAACACTAACCCTATACCTAACCCCAACCCTAAACCTAACCCTAACCCCAACCCTAACCCTAACCCTAACCCTAACCCTAACCCCAACCCTAACCCTATACCTAACTCAACCCTAACCCTAACCCCAACCCTAACCCTAACCGTAACCCTAACCCTAACCCTAACCCCAACCCTAACCCTAACCCTAACCCTAACCCTAACCCTAACCCTAACCCCAACCCTAACCCTAACCCCAACCTTAACCCTAACCCTAACCCTAACCCTAACCCTAACCCCAACCCTAACCCTAACCCCAACCCTAACCCTAACCCTAACCCTAACACTTACCCTAACCCCAACCCTAACCCTATACCTAACTCAACCCTAACCCTAACCCCAACCCTAACCCTAACCCTAACACTAACCCTAACCCCAACCCTAACCCTAACCCCAACCCTAACCCTAACCCTAACCCTACACCTAACTCAACCCTAACCCTAACCCCAACCCTAACCCTAACCCTAACCCTAACCCTATACCTAACCCCAACCCTAACCCTAACCCTAACCCTAATCCTAACCCTAACCCTAACCCTAACCCCAACCCTAACCCTATACCTAACCCCAACCCTAACCCTAACCCCAACCCTAACCCTAACCCCAACGCTAACGCTATACCTAACCCCAACCCTAAACCTAACCCTAACCCCAACCCTAACCCTAACCCTAACCCTAACCCTAACCCTAACCCCAACCCTAACCCTATTCCTAACTCAACCCTAACCCTAACCCCAACCCTAACCCTAACCGTAACCCTAACCCTAACCCTAACCCCAAACCTAACCCTAACCCTAACCCTAACCCCAACCCTAACCCTAACCCCAACCCTAACCCTAACCCTAACCCTAACACTAACCCTAACCCCAACCCCAACCCTAACCCTATACCTAACTCAACCCTAACCCTAACCCTAACCCTAACCCTAACCCTAACACTAACCCTAACCCTATACCTAACCCCAACCCTAACCCTAACCCCAACCCTAACCCTATACCTAACCCCAACCCTAAACCTAACCCTAACCCCAACCCTAACCCTAACCCTAACCCTAACCCTAACCCTAACCCCAACCCTAACCCTATACCTAACTCAACCCTAACCCTAACCCCAACCCTAACCCTAACCGTAACCCTAACCCTAACCCTAACCCTAACCCCAACCCTAACCCTAACCCTAACCCTAACCCTAACCCTAACCATAACCCCAACCCTAACCCTAACCCCAACCCTAACCCTAACCCTAACCCTAACACTAACCCTAACGCCAACCCTAAACCTATACCTAACTCAACCCTAACCCTAACCCCAACCCTAACCCTAACCCTAACCCTAACCCTA
>NC_139471.1:28640000-28642500 GCF_057233095.1 Heloderma suspectum | reverse complement strand
CCAACCCTAACCCTATACCTAACCCCAACCCTAACCCTAACCCTAACCCTAACCATAACCCTAACCCCAACCCTAACCCTATACCTAACCCCAACCCTAACCCTAACCCCAACCCTAACCCTAACCCCAACACTAACCCTATACCTAACCCCAACCCTAAACCTAACCCTAACCCCAACCCTAACCCTAACCCTAACCCTAACCCTAACCCTAACCCCAACCCTAACCCTATACCTAACTCAACCCTAACCCTAACCCCAACCCTAACCCTAACCGTAACCCTAACCCTAACCCTAACCCCAACCCTAACCCTAACCCTAACCCTAACCCTAACCCTAACCCCAACCCTAACCCTAACCCCAACCCTAACCCTAACCCTAACCCTAACACTTACCCTAACCCAAACCCTAACCCTATACCTAACTCAACCCTAACCCTAACCCTAACCCTAACCCTAACACTAACCCTAACCCTATACCTAACCCCAACCCTAACCCTAACCCCAACCCTAACCCTATACCTAACCCCAACCCTAAACCTAACCCTAACCCCAACCCTAACCCTAACCCTAACCCTAACCCTAACCCCAACCCTAACCCTATACCTAACTCAACCCTAACCCTAACCCCAACCCTAACCCTAACCGTAACCCTAACCCTAACCCTAACCCTAACCCCAACCCTAACCCTAACCCTAACCCTAACCCTAACCCTAACCATAACCCCAACCCTAACCCTAACCCCAACCCTAACCCTAACCCTAACCCTAACACTAACCCTAACGCCAACCCTAAACCTATACCTAACTCAACCCTAACCCTAACCCCAACCCTAACCCTAACCCTAACCCTAACCCTAACCCTAACCCTAACCCCAACCCTAACCCTAACCCTAACCCTAACCCTAACCCTAACCCTAACCCTAACCCTAACACTAACCCTAACCCTAACCCTTACCCTAACCCTAACCCTAACCCTAACCCCAACCCTAACCCTAACCCTAACCCTATACCTAACTCAACCCTAACCCTAACCCCAACCCTAACCCTAACCCTAACCCTAACCCTAACCCTAACCCCAACCCTAACCCTAACCCCAACCCTAACCCTAACCCTAACCCTAACCCTAACCCTAACCCCAACCCTAACCCTATACCTAACTCAACCCTATCCCTAACCCCAACCCTAACCCTAACCCTAACCCTAACCCTAACCCTAACCCTAACCCTATACCTAACCCCAACCCTAACCCTAACCCTAACCCTAACCCCAACCCTAACCCTAACCCCAACCCTAACCCTATACCTAACCCCAACCCTAACCCTAACACTAACCCTAACCCTAACCCTAACCCTAACCCCAACCCTAACCCTATACCTAACCCCAACCCTAACCCTAACCGCAACCCTAACCCTAACCCCAACCCTAACCCTATACCTAACCCCAACCCTAAACCTAACCCTAACCCCAACCCTAACCCTAACCCTAACCCTAACCCTAACCCTAACCCTAACCCTAACCCCAACCCTAACCCTATACCTAACTCAACCCTAACCCTAACCCCAACCCTAACCCTAACCGTAACCCTAACCCTAACCCTAACCCTAACCCTAACCCCAACCCTAACCCTAACCCTAACCCTAACCCTAACCCTAACCCTAACCCCAACCCTAACCCTAACCCCAACCCTAACCCTAACCCTCACCCTAACACTAACCCTAACCCCAACCCTAACCCTATACCTAACTCAACCCTAACCCTAACCCCAACCCTAACCCTAACCCTAACCCTAACCCTAACCCTAACCCTAACCCCAACCCTAACCCTAACCCTAACCCTAACCCTAACGCTAACCCTAACCCTAACCCTAACCCTAACCCTAACCCTAACCCTAACACTATCCCTAACCCTAACCCTAACCCTAACCCTAACCCCACCCTAACCCTAACCCTAACCCTATACCTAACTCAACCCTAACCCTAACCCCAACCCTAACCCTAACCCTAACCCTAACCCTAACCCTAACCCTAACCCCAACCCTAAACCTAACCCCAACCCTAACCCTAACCCTAACCCTATACCTAACTCAACCCTAACCCTAACCCCAGCCCTAACCCTAACAATAACCCTAACCCTAACCCTAACCCTAACCCTAACCCCAACCCTAACCCTATACCTAACTCAACCCTAACCCTAACCCTAACCCGAACCCTAACCCTAACCCTAACCCCAACCCTAACCCTATACCTAACTCAACCCTAACACTAACCCTAACCCTAACCCTAAACCTAACCCTAACCCTAACCCTAACCCTAAACCTATACCTAACTCAACCCTAACCCTAACCCCAACCCTAACCCTAACCCTAACCCTAACCCTAACCCTAACCCTATACCTAACACCAACCCTAACCCTAACCCTAACCCTAACCCTATACCTAACTCAACCCTAACCATAACCCCAACCCCAACCCTAACCCTAACCCCAACCCTAACCCTAACCC
>NC_139471.1:28612500-28615000 GCF_057233095.1 Heloderma suspectum | reverse complement strand
TAACCCCAACCCTAACCCTATACCTAACCCCAACCCTAACCCTAACCCCAACCCTAACCCTAACCCCAACACTAACCCTATACCTAACCCCAACCCTAAACCTAACCCTAACCCCAACCCTAACCCTAACCCTAACCCTAACCCTAACCCCAACCCTAACCCTATACCTAACTCAACCCTAACCCTAACCCCAACCCTAACCCTAACCGTAACCCTAACCCTAACCCTAACCCCAACCCTAACCCTAACCCTAACCCTAACCCTAACCCTAACCCTAACCCCAACCCTAACCCTAACCCCAACCTTAACCCTAACCCTAACCCTAACCCTAACCCTAACCCCAACCCTAACCCTAACCCCAACCCTAACCCTAACCCTAACCCTAACACTTACCCTAACCCCAACCCTAACCCTATACCTAACTCAACCCTAACCCTAACCCCAACCCTAACCCTAACCCTAACACTAACCCTAACCCCAACCCTAACCCTAACCCCAACCCTAACCCTAACCCTAACCCTACACCTAACTCAACCCTAACCCTAACCCCAACCCTAACCCTAACCCTAACCCTAACCCTATACCTAACCCCAACCCTAACCCTAACCCTAACCCTAATCCTAACCCTAACCCTAACCCTAACCCCAACCCTAACCCTATACCTAACCCCAACCCTAACCCTAACCCCAACCCTAACCCTAACCCCAACGCTAACGCTATACCTAACCCCAACCCTAAACCTAACCCTAACCCCAACCCTAACCCTAACCCTAACCCTAACCCTAACCCTAACCCCAACCCTAACCCTATTCCTAACTCAACCCTAACCCTAACCCCAACCCTAACCCTAACCGTAACCCTAACCCTAACCCTAACCCCAAACCTAACCCTAACCCTAACCCTAACCCCAACCCTAACCCTAACCCCAACCCTAACCCTAACCCTAACCCTAACACTAACCCTAACCCCAACCCCAACCCTAACCCTATACCTAACTCAACCCTAACCCTAACCCTAACCCTAACCCTAACCCTAACACTAACCCTAACCCTATACCTAACCCCAACCCTAACCCTAACCCCAACCCTAACCCTATACCTAACCCCAACCCTAAACCTAACCCTAACCCCAACCCTAACCCTAACCCTAACCCTAACCCTAACCCTAACCCCAACCCTAACCCTATACCTAACTCAACCCTAACCCTAACCCCAACCCTAACCCTAACCGTAACCCTAACCCTAACCCTAACCCTAACCCCAACCCTAACCCTAACCCTAACCCTAACCCTAACCCTAACCATAACCCCAACCCTAACCCTAACCCCAACCCTAACCCTAACCCTAACCCTAACACTAACCCTAACGCCAACCCTAAACCTATACCTAACTCAACCCTAACCCTAACCCCAACCCTAACCCTAACCCTAACCCTAACCCTAACCCTAACCCTAACCCTAACCCCAACCCTAACCCTAACCCTAACCCTAACCCTAACCCTAACCCTAACACTAACCCTAACCCTAACCCTTACCCTAACCCTAACCCTAACCCTAACCCCAACCCTAACCCTAACCCTAACCCTATACCTAACTCAACCCTAACCCTAACCCCAACCCTAACCCTAACCCTAACCCTAACCCTAACCCTAACCCCAACCCTAACCCTAACCCCAACCCTAACCCTAACCCTAACCCTAACCCTAACCCTAACCCTAACCCCAACCCTAACCTTATACCTAACTCAACCCTATCCCTAACCCCAACCCTAACCCTAACCCTAACCCTAACCCTAACCATAACCCTAACCCTAACCCTAACCCTAACCCTAACCCTAACCCTAACCCTAACCCTATACCTAACCCCAACCCTAACCCTAACCCTAACCCTAACCCCAACCCTAACCCTAACCCCAACCCTAACCCTATACCTAACCCCAACCCTAACCCTAACACTAACCCTAACCCTAACCCTAACCCTAACCCCAACCCTAACCCTATACCTAACCCCAACCCTAACCCTAACCGCAACCCTAACCCTAACCCCAACCCTAACCCTATACCTAACCCCAACCCTAAACCTAACCCTAACCCCAACCCTAACCCTAACCCTAACCCTAACCCTAACCCTAACCCCAACCCTAACCCTATACCTAACTCAACCCTAACCCTAACCCCAACCCTAACCCTAACCGTAACCCTAACCCTAACCCTAACCCTAACCCCAACCCTAACCCTAACCCTAACCCTAACCCTAACCCTAACCCTAACCCCAACCCTAACCCTAACCCCAACCCTAACCCTAACCCTCACCCTAACACTAACCCTAACCCCAACCCTAACCCTATACCTAACTCAACCCTAACCCTAACCCCAACCCTAACCCTAACCCTAACCCTAACCCTAACCCTAACCCTAACCCCAACCCTAACCCTAACCCTAACCCTAACCCTAACGCTAACCCTAACCCTAACCCTAACCCTAACCCTAACCCTAACACTAT
>NC_139471.1:28600000-28602500 GCF_057233095.1 Heloderma suspectum | reverse complement strand
CCCAACCCTAACCCTATACCTAACTCAACCCTAACCCTAACCCTACCCTAACCCTAACCGTAACCCTAACCCTAACCCTAACCCCAACCCTAACCCTAACCCTAACCCTAACCCTAACCCCAACCCTAACCCTAACCCCAACCCTAACCCTAACCCTAACCCTAACACTTACCCTAACCCCAACCCTAACCCTATACCTAACTCAACCCTAACCCTAACCCCAACCCTAACCCTAACCCTAACCCTAACCCTAACCCCAACCCTAACCCTAACCCCAACCCTAACCCTAACCCTAACCCTAACCCTAACCCTATACCTAACTCAACCCTAACCCTAACCCCAACCCTAACCCTAACCCCAACCCTAACCCTAACCCTAACCCTAACCCCAACCCTAACCCTATACCTAACTCAACCCTAACCCTAACCCTAACCCCAACCCTAACCCTAACCCCAACCCTAACCCTAACCCTAACCCTATACCTAACTCAACCCTAACCCTAACCCCAACCCTAACCCTAACCCTAACCCTAACCCTAACCCTAACCCCAACCCTAACCCTAACCCCAACCCTAACCCTACCCCTAACCCTAACCCTATACCTAACTCAACCCTAACCCTAACCCCAACCCTAACCCTAACCCTAACCCTATCCCTAACCCCAACCCTAACCCTATACCTAACTCAACCCTAACCCTAACCCTAACCCTAACCCTAACCCTAACCCCAACCCTAACCCTATACCTAACTCAACCCTAACCCTAACCCTAACCCTAACCCTAACCCCAACCCTAACCCTAACCCTAACCCTAACCCTAACCCCAACCTTAACCCTATACATAACTCAACCCTAACCCTAACCCTAACCCTAACCCTAACCCTAACCCTAACCCCAACCCTAACCCTATACCTAACTCACCCCTAACCCTAACCCTAACCCTAACCCTAACCCTATACCTAACTCAACCCTAACCCTAACCCCAACCCTAACCCTAACTCAACCCTAACCCTAACCCTAACCCTCACCCTAACACTAACCCTAACCCTAACCCTAACCCTAACCCTAACCCCAACCCTAACCCTATACCTAACTCAACCCTAACCCTAACCCTAACACTAACCCTAACCCTAACCCTAACCCCAACCCTAACCCTAACCCCAACCCTAACCCTAACCCTAACCCTAACCCTAACCCTAACCCTAACCCTATACCTAACTCAACCCTAACCCTAACCCCAACCCTAACCCTAACCCCAACCCTAACCCTAACCCTAACCCTAACCCTAACCCTAACGCTAACACCAACCCTAACCCTAACCCTAACCCTAACCCTAACCCTAACCCCAACCCTAACCCTATACCTAACTCAACCCTAACCCTAACCCAAACCCTAACCCTAACCCTAACCCTAACCCTAACCCTAACCCTAACCCCAACCCTAACCCTATACCTAACTCAACCCTAACCCTAACCCTACCCTAACCCTAACCGTAACCCTAACCCTAACCCTAACCCCAACCCTAACCCTAACCCTAACCCTAACCCTAACCCCAACCCTAACCCTAACCCCAACCCTAACCCTAACCCTAACCCTAACACTTACCCTAACCCCAACCCTAACCCTATACCTAACTCAACCCTAACCCTAACCCCAACCCTAACCCTAACCCTAACCCTAACCCTAACCCCAACCCTAACCCTAACCCCAACCCTAACCCTAACCCTAACCCTAACCCTAACCCTATACCTAACTCAACCCTAACCCTAACCCCAACCCTAACCCTAACCCTAACCCTATACCTAACCCCAACCCTAACCCTAACCCTAACCCTAACCCTAACCCTAACCCTAACCCTAACACTAACCCTAACCCTATACCTAACCCCAACCCTAACCCTAACCCTAACCCCAACCCTAACCCTAACCCCAACCCCAACCCTAACCCTATACCTAACCCCAACCCTAACCCTAACCCTAACCCTAACCCTAACCCTAACCCCAACCCTAACCCTATACCTAACCCCAACCCTAACCCTAACCCTAACCCTAACCCCAACCCTAACCCTAACCCCAACCCCATCCCTAACCCTATACCTAACCCCAACCCTAACCCTAACCCTAACCCTAACCATAACCCTAACCCCAACCCTAACCCTATACCTAACCCCAACCCTAACCCTAACCCCAACCCTAACCCTAACCCCAACACTAACCCTATACCTAACCCCAACCCTAAACCTAACCCTAACCCCAACCCTAACCCTAACCCTAACCCTAACCCTAACCCTAACCCTAACCCCAACCCTAACCCTATACCTAACTCAACCCTAACCCTAACCCCAACCCTAACCCTAACCGTAACCCTAACCCTAACCCTAACCCCAACCCTAACCCTAACCCTAACCCTAACCCTAACCCTAACCCTAACCCCAACCCTAACCCTAACCCCAACCCTAACCCTAACCCTAACCCTAACACTTACCCTAACCCAAACCCTAACC
>NC_139471.1:28565000-28567500 GCF_057233095.1 Heloderma suspectum | reverse complement strand
CCTAACCCTAACCCTAACCCTAACCCCAACCCTAACCCTATACCTAACTCAACCCTAACCCTAACCCTAACCCTAACCCTAACCCCAACCCTAACCCTAACCCTAACCCTAACCCTAACCCCAACCTTAACCCTATACATAACTCAACCCTAACCCTAACCCTAACCCTAACCCTAACCCTAACCCTAACCCCAACCCTAACCCTATACCTAACTCACCCCTAACCCTAACCCTAACCCTAACCCTAACCCTAACCCTATACCTAACTCAACCCTAACCCTAACCCCAACCCTAACCCTAACTCAACCCTAACCCTAACCCTAACCCTCACCCTAACACTAACCCTAACCCTAACCCTAACCCTAACCCTAACCCCAACCCTAACCCTATACCTAACTCAACCCTAACCCTAACCCTAACACTAACCCTAACCCTAACCCTAACCCCAACCCTAACCCTAACCCCAACCCTAACCCTAACCCTAACCCTAACCCTAACCCTAACCCTATACCTAACTCAACCCTAACCCTAACCCCAACCCTAACCCTAACCCCAACCCTAACCCTAACCCTAACCCTAACCCTAACCCTAACCCTAACGCTAACCCCAACCCTAACCCTAACCCTAACCCTAACCCTAACCCTAACCCCAACCCTAACCCTATACCTAACTCAACCCTAACCCTAACCCAAACCCTAACCCTAACCCTAACCCTAACCCTAACCCTAACCCTAACCCCAACCCTAACCCTATACCTAACTCAACCCTAACCCTAACCCTACCCTAACCCTAACCGTAACCCTAACCCTAACCCTAACCCCAACCCTAACCCTAACCCTAACCCTAACCCCAACCCTAACCCTAACCCCAACCCTAACCCTAACCCTAACCCTAACACTTACCCTAACCCCAACCCTAACCCTATACCTAACTCAACCCTAACCCTAACCCCAACCCTAACCCTAACCCTAACCCTAACCCTAACCCCAACCCTAACCCTAACCCCAACCCTAACCCTAACCCTAACCCTATACCTAACTCAACCCTAACCCTAACCCCAACCCTAACCCTAACCCTAACCCTAACCCTATACCTAACCCCAACCCTAACCCTAACCCTAACCCTAACCCTAACCCTAACCCTAACACTAACACTAACCCTAACCCTATACCTAACCCCAACCCTAACCCTAACCCTAACCCCAACCCTAACCCTAACCCCAACCCCAACCCTAACCCTATACCTAACCCCAACCCTAACCCTAACCCTAACCCTAACCCTAACCCTAACCCCAACCCTAACCCTATACCTAACCCCAACCCTAACCCTAACCCTAACCCTAACCCCAACCCTAACCCTAACCCCAACCCCAACCCTAACCCTATACCTAACCCCAACCCTAACCCTAACCCTAACCCTAACCATAACCCTAACCCCAACCCTAACCCTATACCTAACCCCAACCCTAACCCTAACCCCAACCCTAACCCTAACCCCAACACTAACCCTATACCTAACCCCAACCCTAAACCTAACCCTAACCCCAACCCTAACCCTAACCCTAACCCTAACCCTAACCCTAACCCTAACCCCAACCCTAACCCTATCCCTATACCTAACTCAACCCTAACCCTAACCCCAACCCTAACCCTAACCGTAACCCTAACCCTAACCCTAACCCCAACCCTAACCCTAACCCTAACCCTAACCCTAACCCTAACCCTAACCCCAACCCTAACCCTAACCCCAACCCTAACCCTAACCCTAACCCTAACACTTACCCTAACCCAAACCCTAACCCTATACCTAACTCAACCCTAACCGTAACCCCAACCCTAACCCTAACCCTAACCGTAACCCTATACCTAACCCCAACCCTAACCCTAACCCTAACCCTAACCCTAACCCTAACCCTAACCCTAACACTAACAATAACCCTAACCCTATACCTAACCCCAACCCTAACCCTAACCCTAACCCTAACCCCAACCCTAACCCTAACCCCAACCCCAACCCTAACCCTATACCTAACCCCAACCCTAACCCTAACCCTAACCCTAACCCTAACCCCAACCCGAACCCTATACCTAACCCCAACCCTAACCCTAACCCTAACCCTAACCCCAACCCTAACCGTAACCCCAACCCCATCCCTAACCCTATACCTAACCCCAACCCTAACCCTAACCCTAACCCTAACCCTAACCCTAACACTAACCCTAACCCCAACCCTAACCCTATACCTAACCCCAACCCTAACCCTAACCCCAACCCTAACCCTAACCCCAACACTAACCCTATACCTAACCCCAACCCTAAACCTAACCCTAACCCCAACCCTAACCCTAACCCTAACCCTAACCCTAACCCTAACCCCAACCCTAACCCTATACCTAACTCAACCCTAACCCTAACCCCAACCCTAACCCTAACCGTAACCCTAACCCTAACCCTAACCCCAACCCTAACCCTAACCCTAACCCTAACCCTAACCCTAACC
>NC_139471.1:28545000-28547500 GCF_057233095.1 Heloderma suspectum | reverse complement strand
CCCCAACCCTAACCCTAACCCCAACCCTAACCCTATACCTAACCCCAACCCTAAACCTAACCCTAACCCCAACCCTAACCCTAACCCTAACCCTAACCCTAACCCCAACCCTAACCCTATTCCTAACTCAACCCTAACCCTAACCCCAACCCTAACCCTAACCGTAACCCTAACCCTAACCCTAACCCTAATCCTAACCCCAACCCTAACCCTAACCCTAACCCTAACCCCAACCCTAACCCTAACCCCAACCCTAACCCTAACCCTAACCCTAACACTAACACTAACCCCAACCCCAACCCTAACCCTATACCTAACTCAACCCTAACCCTAACCCTAACCCTAACCCTAACCCTAACCCTAACCCTAACCCTAACCCTAACACTAACCCTAACCCTATACCTAACCCCAACCCTAACCCTAACCCCAACCCTAACCCTATACCTAACCCCAACCCTAAACCTAACCCTAACCCCAACCCTAACCCTAACCCTAACCCTAACCCTAACCCTAACCCTAACCCCAACCCTAACCCTATACCTAACTCAACCCTAACCCTAACCCCAACCCTAACCCTAACCGTAACCCTAACCCTAACCCTAACCCTAACCCTAACCCTAACCCCAACCCTAACCCTAACCCTAACCCTAACCCTAACCCTAACCCTAACCCCAACCCTAACCCTAACCCCAACCCTAACCCTAACCCTAACCCTAACACTAACCCTAACCCCAACCCTAAACCTATACCTAACTCAACCCTAACCCTAACCCCAACCCTAACCCTAACCCTAACCCTAACCCTAACCCTAACCCTTACCCTAACCCTAACCCTAACCCTAACCCCAACCCTAACCCTAACCCTAACCCTATACCTAACTCAACCCTAACACTAACCCCAACCCTAACCCTAACCCTAACCCTAACCCTAACCCTAACCCTAACCCCAACCCTAACCCTAACCCCAACCCTAACCCTAACCCTAACCCTAACCCTAACCCTAACCCTAACCCCAACCCTAACCCTATACCTAACTCAACCCTATCCCTAACCCCAACCCTAACCCCAACCCTAACCCTAACCCTAACCCTAACCCTAACCCTATACCTAACCCCAACCCTAACCCTAACCCTAACCCTAACCCTAACCCTAACCCTAACCCTAACACTAACCCTAACCCTATACCTAACCCCAACCCTAACCCTAACCCTAACCTTAACCCCAACCCTAACCCTAACCCCAACCCCAACCCTAACCCTATACCTAACCCCAACCCTAACCCTAACCCTAACCCTAACCCTAACCCCAACCCTAACCCTATACCTAACCCCAACCCTAACCCTAACCCTAACCCTAACCCCAACCCTAACCCTAACCCCAACCCCAACCCTAACCCTATACCTAACCCCAACCCTAACCCTAACCCTAACCCTAACCCTAACACTAACGCTAACCCCAACCCTAACCCTATACCTAACCCCAACCCTAACCCTAACCCCAACCCTAACCCTAACCCCAACACTAACCCTATACCTAACCCCAACCCTAAACCTAACCCTAACCCCAACCCTAACCCTAACCCTAACCCTAACCCTAACCCCAACCCTAACCCTATACCTAACTCAACCCTAACCCTAACCCCAACCCTAACCCTAACCGTAACCCTAACCCTAACCCTAACCCCATCCCTAACCCTAACCCTAACCCTAACCCTAACCCTAACCCTAACCCCAACCCTAACCCTAACCCCAACCCTAACCCTAACCCTAACCCTAACACTTACCCTAACCCCATCCCTAACCCTATACCTAACTCAACCCTAACCCTAACCCCAACCCTAACCCTAACCCTAACCCTAACCCTAACCCCAACCCTAACCCTAACCCCAACCCTAACCCTAACCCTAACCCTATACCTAACTCAACCCTAACCCTAACCCCAACCCTAACCCTAACCCTAACCCTAACCCTATACCTAACCCCAACCCTAACCCCAACCCTAACCCTAACCCTAACCCTAACCCTAACCCTAACCCTGACCCCAACCCTAACCCTATACCTAACCCCAACCCTAACCCTAACCCCAACCCTAACCCTAACCCCAACCCTAACCCTATACCTAACCCCAACCCTAAACCTAACCCTAACCCCAACCCTAACCCTAACCCTAACCCTAACCCTAACCCTAACCCTAACCCCAACCCTAACCCTATTCCTAACTCAACCCCAACCCTAACCCCAACCCTAACCCTAACCGTAACCCTAACCCTAACCCTAACCCTAACCCTAACCCCAACCCTAACCCTAACCCTAACCCTAACCCCAACCCTAACCCTAACCCCAACCCTAACCCTAACCCTAACCCTAACACTAACACTAACCCCAACCCCAACCCTAACCCTATACCTAACTCAACCCTAACCCTAACCCTAACCCTAACCCTAACCCTAACACTAACCCTAACCCTATACCTAACCCCAACCCTAACCCTAACCCCAACCC
>NC_139471.1:28525000-28527500 GCF_057233095.1 Heloderma suspectum | reverse complement strand
CCAACCCTAAACCTAACCCTAACCCCAACCCTAACCCTAACCCTAACCCTAACCCTAACCCCAACCCTAACCCTATACCTAACTCAACCCTAACCCTAACCCCAACCCTAACCCTAACCGTAACCCTAACCCTAACCCTAACCCCAACCCTAACCCTAACCCTAACCCTAACCCTAACCCTAACCCTAACCCCAACCCTAACCCTAACCCCAACCTTAACCCTAACCCTAACCCTAACCCTAACCCTAACCCCAACCCTAACCCTAACCCCAACCCTAACCCTAACCCTAACCCTAACACTTACCCTAACCCCAACCCTAACCCTATACCTAACTCAACCCTAACCCTAACCCCAACCCTAACCCTAACCCTAACACTAACCCTAACCCCAACCCTAACCCTAACCCCAACCCTAACCCTAACCCTAACCCTACACCTAACTCAACCCTAACCCTAACCCCAACCCTAACCCTAACCCTAACCCTAACCCTATACCTAACCCCAACCCTAACCCTAACCCTAACCCTAATCCTAACCCTAACCCTAACCCTAACCCCAACCCTAACCCTATACCTAACCCCAACCCTAACCCTAACCCCAACCCTAACCCTAACCCCAACCCTAACGCTATACCTAACCCCAACCCTAAACCTAACCCTAACCCCAACCCTAACCCTAACCCTAACCCTAACCCTAACCCTAACCCCAACCCTAACCCTATTCCTAACTCAACCCTAACCCTAACCCCAACCCTAACCCTAACCGTAACCCTAACCCTAACCCTAACCCTAACCCCAAACCTAACCCTAACCCTAACCCTAACCCCAACCCTAACCCTAACCCCAACCCTAACCCTAACCCTAACCCTAACCCTAACACTAACCCTAACCCCAACCCCAACCCTAACCCTATACCTAACTCAACCCTAACCCTAACCCTAACCCTAACCCTAACCCTAACACTAACCCTAACCCTATACCTAACCCCAACCCTAACCCTAACCCCAACCCTAACCCTATACCTAACCCCAACCCTAAACCTAACCCTAACCCCAACCCTAACCCTAACCCTAACCCTAACCCTAACCCTAACCCCAACCCTAACCCTATACCTAACTCAACCCTAACCCTAACCCCAACCCTAACCCTAACCGTAACCCTAACCCTAACCCTAACCCTAACCCCAACCCTAACCCTAACCCTAACCCTAACCCTAACCCTAACCATAACCCCAACCCTAACCCTAACCCCAACCCTAACCCTAACCCTAACCCTAACACTAACCCTAACGCCAACCCTAAACCTATACCTAACTCAACCCTAACCCTAACCCCAACCCTAACCCTAACCCTAACCCTAACCCTAACCCTAACCCTAACCCCAACCCTAACCCTAACCCTAACCCTAACCCTAACCCTAACCCTAACCCTAACCCTAACCCTTACCCTAACCCTAACCCTAACCCTAACCCCAACCCTAACCCTAACCCTAACCCTATACCTAACTCAACCCTAACCCTAACCCCAACCCTAACCCTAACCCTAACCCTAACCCTAACCCCAACCCTAACCCTAACCCCAACCCTAACCCTAACCCTAACCCTAACCCTAACCCTAACCCTAACCCTAACCCCAACCCTAACCCTATACCTAACTCAACCCTATCCCTAACCCCAACCCTAACCCTAACCCTAACCCTAACCCTAACCATAACCCTAACCCTAACCCTAACCCTAACCCTAACCCTAACCCTAACCCTAACCCTATACCTAACCCCAACCCTAACCCTAACCCTAACCCTAACCCCAACCCTAACCCTAACCCCAACCCTAACCCTATACCTAACCCCAACCCTAACCCTAACACTAACCCTAACCCTAACCCTAACCCTAACCCCAACCCTAACCCTATACCTAACCCCAACCCTAACCCTAACCGCAACCCTAACCCTAACCCCAACCCTAACCCTATACCTAACCCCAACCCTAAACCTAACCCTAACCCCAACCCTAACCCTAACCCTAACCCTAACCCTAACCCTAACCCTAACCCCAACCCTAACCCTATACCTAACTCAACCCTAACCCTAACCCCAACCCTAACCCTAACCGTAACCCTAACCCTAACCCTAACCCTAACCCCAACCCTAACCCTAACCCCAACCCTAACCCTAACCGTAACCCTAACCCTAACCCTAACCCTAACCCCAACCCTAACCCTAACCCTAACCCTAACCCTAACCCTAACCATAACCCCAACCCTAACCCTAACCCCAACCCTAACCCTAACCCTAACCCTAACACTAACCCTAACGCCAACCCTAAACCTATACCTAACTCAACCCTAACCCTAACCCCAACCCTAACCCTAACCCTAACCCTAACCCTAACCCTAACCCTAACCCCAACCCTAACCCTAACCCTAACCCTAACCCTAACCCTAACCCTAACACTAACCCTAACCCTAACCCTTACCCTAACCCTAACCCTAACCCTAACCCCA
>NC_139471.1:28510000-28512500 GCF_057233095.1 Heloderma suspectum | reverse complement strand
CCCTATACCTAACTCAACCCTAACCCTAACCCCAACCCTAACCCTAACCCTAACCCTAACCCTATACCTAACCCCAACCCTAACCCTAACCCTAACCCTAACCCTAACCCTAACCCTAACCCTAACACTAACCCTAACCCTATACCTAACCCCAACCCTAACCCTAACCCTAACCCCAACCCTAACCCTAACCCCAACCCCAACCCTAACCCTATACCTAACCCCAACCCTAACCCTAACCCTAACCCTAACCCTAACCCTAACCCCAACCCTAACCCTATACCTAACCCCAACCCTAACCCTAACCCTAACCCTAACCCCAACCCTAACCCTAACCCCAACCCCAACCCTAACCCTATACCTAACCCCAACCCTAACCCTAACCCTAACCCTAACCATAACCCTAACCCCAACCCTAACCCTATACCTAACCCCAACCCTAACCCTAACCCCAACCCTAACCCTAACCCCAACACTAACCCTATACCTAACCCCAACCCTAAACCTAACCCTAACCCCAACCCTAACCCTAACCCTAACCCTAACCCTAACCCCAACCCTAACCCTATACCTAACTCAACCCTAACCCTAACCCCAACCCTAACCCTAACCGTAACCCTAACCCTAACCCTAACCCCAACCCTAACCCTAACCCTAACCCTAACCCTAACCCTAACCCCAACCCTAACCCTAACCCCAACCCTAACCCTAACCCTAACCCTAACACTTACCCTAACCCAAACCCTAACCCTATACCTAACTCAACCCTAACCCTAACCCTAACCCTAACCCTAACACTAACCCTAACCCTATACCTAACCCCAACCCTAACCCTAACCCCAACCCTAACCCTATACCTAACCCCAACCCTAAACCTAACCCTAACCCCAACCCTAACCCTAACCCTAACCCTAACCCCAACCCTAACCCTATACCTAACTCAACCCTAACCCTAACCCCAACCCTAACCCTAACCGTAACCCTAACCCTAACCCTAACCCTAACCCCAACCCTAACCCTAACCCTAACCCTAACCCTAACCCTAACCATAACCCCAACCCTAACCCTAACCCCAACCCTAACCCTAACCCTAACCCTAACACTAACCCTAACGCCAACCCTAAACCTATACCTAACTCAACCCTAACCCTAACCCCAACCCTAACCCTAACCCTAACCCTAACCCTAACCCTAACCCCAACCCTAACCCTAACCCTAACCCTAACCCTAACCCTAACCCTAACACTAACCCTAACCCTAACCCTTACCCTAACCCTAACCCTAACCCTAACCCCAACCCTAACCCTAACCCTAACCCTATACCTAACTCAACCCTAACCCTAACCCCAACCCTAACCCTAACCCTAACCCTAACCCTAACCCTAACCCCAACCCTAACCCTAACCCCAACCCTAACCCTAACCCTAACCCTAACCCTAACCCTAACCCCAACCCTAACCCTATACCTAACTCAACCCTATCCCTAACCCCAACCCTAACCCTAACCCTAACCCTAACCCTAACCCTAACCCTAACCCTAACCCTATACCTAACCCCAACCCTAACCCTAACCCTAACCCTAACCCCAACCCTAACCCTAACCCCAACCCTAACCCTATACCTAACCCCAACCCTAACCCTAACACTAACCCTAACCCTAACCCTAACCCTAACCCCAACCCTAACCCTATACCTAACCCCAACCCTAACCCTAACCGCAACCCTAACCCTAACCCCAACCCTAACCCTATACCTAACCCCAACCCTAAACCTAACCCTAACCCCAACCCTAACCCTAACCCTAACCCTAACCCTAACCCTAACCCTAACCCTAACCCCAACCCTAACCCTATACCTAACTCAACCCTAACCCTAACCCCAACCCTAACCCTAACCGTAACCCTAACCCTAACCCTAACCCTAACCCCAACCCTAACCCTAACCCTAACCCTAACCCTAACCCTAACCCTAACCCCAACCCTAACCCTAACCCCAACCCTAACCCTAACCCTCACCCTAACACTAACCCTAACCCCAACCCTAACCCTATACCTAACTCAACCCTAACCCTAACCCCAACCCTAACCCTAACCCTAACCCTAACCCTAACCCTAACCCCAACCCTAACCCTAACCCTAACCCTAACGCTAACCCTAACCCTAACCCTAACCCTAACCCTAACCCTAACCCTAACACTATCCCTAACCCTAACCCTAACCCTAACCCTAACCCCACCCTAACCCTAACCCTAACCCTATACCTAACTCAACCCTAACCCTAACCCCAACCCTAACCCTAACCCTAACCCTAACCCTAACCCTAACCCCAACCCTAAACCTAACCCCAACCCTAACCCTAACCCTAACCCTATACCTAACTCAACCCTAACCCTAACCCCAGCCCTAACCCTAACAATAACCCTAACCCTAACCCTAACCCTAACCCCAACCCTAACCCTATACCTAACTCAACCCTAACCCTAACCCTAACCCGAACCCTA
>NC_139471.1:28477500-28480000 GCF_057233095.1 Heloderma suspectum | reverse complement strand
CCCTAACCCCAACCCTAACCCTAACCCTAACCCTATACCTAACTCAACCCTAACCCTAACCCCAACCCTAACCCTAACCCTAACCCTAACCCTAACCCCAACCCTAACCCTAACCCCAAACCTAACCCTAACCCTAACCCTAACCCTAACCCTAACCCTAACCCTAACCCCAACCCTAACCCTATACCTAACTCAACCCTATCCCTAACCCCAACCCTAACCCTAACCCTAACCCTAACCCTAACCATAACCCTAACCCTAACCCTAACCCTAACCCTAACCCTATACCTAACCCCAACCCTAACCCTAACCCTAACCCTAACCCCAACCCTAACCCTAACCCCAACCCTAACCCTATACCTAACCCCAACCCTAACCCTAACCCTAACCCTAACCCTAACCCTAACCCTAACCCCAACCCTAACCCTATACCTAACCCCAACCCTAACCCTAACCGCAACCCTAACCCTAACCCCAACCCTAACCCTATACCTAACCCCAACCCTAAACCTAACCCTAACCCCAACCCTAACCCTAACCCTAACCCTAACCCTAACCCTAACCCTAACCCTAACCCCAACCCTAACCCTATACCTAACTCAACCCTAACCCTAACCCCAACCCTAACCCTAACCGTAACCCTAACCCTAACCCTAACCCTAACCCCAACCCTAACCCTAACCCTAACCCTAACCCTAACCCCAACCCTAACCCTAACCCCAACCCTAACCCTAACCCTAACCCTAACACTAACCCTAACCCCAACCCTAACCCTATACCTAACTCAACCCTAACCCTAACCCCAACCCTAACCCTAACCCTAACCCTAACCCTAACCCTAACCCCAACCCTAACCCTAACCCTAACCCTAACCCTAACCCTAACCCTAACCCTAACACTATCCCTAACCCTAACCCTAACCCTAACCCTAACCCCACCCTAACCCTAACCCTAACCCTATACCTAACTCAACCCTAACCCTAACCCCAACCCTAACCCTAACCCTAACCCTAACCCTAACCCCAACCCTAAACCTAACCCCAACCCTAACCCTAACCCTAACCCTATACCTAACTCAACCCTAACCCTAACCCCAACCCTAACCCTAACCCTAACCCTAACCCTAACCCTAACCCTAACCCCAACCCTAACCCTATACCTAACTCAACCCTAACCCTAACCCGAACCCGAACCCTAACCCTAACCCTAACCCCAACCCTAACCCTATACCTAACTCAACCCTAACACTAACCCTAACCCTAACCCTAACCCTAACCCTAACCCTAACCCTAACCCTAACCCTATACCTAACTCAACCCTAACCCTAACCCCAAACCTAACCCTAACCCTAACCCTATACCTAACACCAACCCTAACCCTAACCCTAACCCTAACCCTAACCCTATACCTAACTTAACCCTAACCATAACCCCAACCCCAACCCTAACCCTAACCCCAACCCTAACCCTAACCCTAACCCTAACCCTAACCCTATACCTAACTCAACACTAACCCTAACCCCAACCCTAACCCTAACCCTAACCCTAACCCTAACCCTAACCCCAACCCTAACCCTAACCCTAACCCTAACCCCAAACCTAACCCTATACCTAACTCAACCCTAACCCTAACCCTAACCCCAACCCTAACCCTAACCCCAACCCTAACCCTAACCCTAACCCTATACCTAATTCAACCCTAACCCTAACCCCAACCCTAACCCTAACCCTAACCCTAACCCTAACCCCAACCCTAACCCTAACCCCAACCCTAACCCTAACCCTAACCCTAACCCTAACCCTATACCTAACTCAACCCTAACCCTAACCCCAACCCTAACCCTAACCCTAACCCTAACCCTATCCCTAACCCCAACCCTAACCCTATACCTAACTCAACCCTAACCCTAACCCTAACCCTAACCCCAACCCTAACCCTATACCTAACTCAACCCTAACCCTAACCCTAACCCTAACCCTAACCCCAACCCTAACCCTAACCCTAACCCTAACCCCAACCCTAACCCTAACCCCAACCTTAACCCTATACATAACTCAACCCTAACCCTAACCCTAACCCTAACCATAACCCTAACCCTAACCCCAACCCTAACCCTATACCTAACTCAACCCTAACCCTAACCCTAACCCTAACCCTAACCCTAACCCTATACCTAACTCAACCCTAACCCTAACCCCAACCCTAACCCTAACTCAACCCTAACCCTAACCCTAACCCTCACCCTAACACTAACCCTAACCCTAACCCTAACCCTAACCCTAACCCTAACCCCAACCCTAACCCTATACCTAACTCAACCCTAACCCTAACCCTAACCCTAACCCTAACCCTAACCCCAACCCTAACCCTATACCTAACCCCAACCCTAACCCTAACCCTAACCCTAACCCCAACCCTAACCCTAACCCCAACCCCAACCCTAACCCTATACCTAACCCCAACCCTAACCCTAACCCTAACCCTAACCCTAACACTAACC
>NC_139471.1:28462500-28465000 GCF_057233095.1 Heloderma suspectum | reverse complement strand
CCTGACCCCAACCCTAACCCTATACCTAACCCCAACCCTAACCCTAACCCCAACCCTAACCCTAACCCCAACCCTAACCCTATACCTAACCCCAACCCTAAACCTAACCCTAACCCCAACCCTAACCCTAACCCTAACCCTAACCCTAACCCTAACCCCAACCCTAACCCTATTCCTAACTCAACCCTTACCCTAACCCCAACCCTAAGCCTAACCGTAACCCTAACCCTAACCCTAACCCTAATCCTAACCCCAACCCTAACCCTAACCCTAACCCTAACCCCAACCCTAACCCTAACCCCAACCCTAACCCTAACCCTAACCCTAACACTAACACTAACCCCAACCCCAACCCTAACCCTATACCTAACTCAACCCTAACCCTAACCCTAACCCTAACCCTAACCCTAACCCTAACACTAACCCTAACCCTATACCTAACCCCAACCCTAACCCTAACCCCAACCCTAACCCTATACCTAACCCCAACCCTAAACCTAACCCTAACCCCAACCCTAACCCTAACCCTAACCCTAACCCTAACCCTATACCTAACCCCAACCCTAACCCTAACCCTAACCCTAACCCTAACCCTAACCCCAACCCTAACCCTAACCCTATCCCTATACCTAACTCAACCCTAACCCTAACCCCAACCCTAACCCTAACCCTAACCCTAACCCCAACCCTAACCCTAACCCTAACCCCAACCCTAACCCCAACCCTAACCCTATACCTAACTCAACCCTAACCCTAACCCCAACCCTAACCCTAACCCTAACCCTAACCCTATACCTAACCCCAACCCTAACCCTAACCCTAACCCTAACCCTAACCCTAACCCTAACACTAACACTAACACTAACCCTATACCTAACCCCAACCCTAACCCTAACCCTAACCTTAACCCCAACCCTAACCCTAACCCCAACCCCAACCCTTACCCTATACCTAACCCCAACCCTAACCCTCACCCTAACACTAACCCTAACCCTAACCCTAACCCTAACCCCAACCCTAACCCTAACTCAACCCTAACCCTAACCCTAACCCTCACCCTAACACTAACCCTAACCCTAACCCTAACCCTAACCCCAACCCTAACCCTATACCTAACTCAACCCTAACCCTAACCCTAACACTAACCCTAACCCTAACCCTAACCCCAACCCTAACCCTAACCCTAACCCTAACCCCAACCCTAACCCTAACCCTAACCCTAACCCTATGCCTAACTCAACCCTAACCCTAACCCCAACCCTAACCCTAACCCTAACCCTAACCCTATTCCTAACCCCAACCCTAACCCTAACCCTAACCCTAACCCTAACCCTAACCCTAACCCTATACCTAACCCCAACCCTAACCCTAACCCTAACCCTAACCCCAACCCTAACCCTAACCCCAACCCCAACCCTAACCCTATACCTAACCCCAACCCTAACCCTAACCCTAACCCTAACCCTAACCCTAACCCCAACCCTAACCCTATACCTAACCCCAACCCTAACCCTAACCCTAACCCTAACCCCAACCCTAACCCTAACCCCAACCCCAACCCTAACCCTATACCTAACCCCAACCCTAACCCTAACCCTAACCCTAACCCTAACCCTAACCCTAACCCCAACCCTAACCCTATACCTAACCCCAACCCTAACCCTAACCCCAACCCTAACCCTAACCCCAACACTAACCCTATACCTAACCCCAACCCTAAACCTAACCCTAACCCCAACCCTAACCCTAACCCTAACCCTAACCCTAACCCCAACCCTAACCCTATACCTAACTCAACCCTAACCCTAACCCCAACCCTAAACCTAACCGTAACCCTAACCCTAACCCTAACCCCAACCCTAACCCTAACCCTAACCCTAACCCTAACCCTAACCCCAACCCTAACCCTAACCCCAACCCTAACCCTAACCCTAACACTTACCCTAACCCCAACCCTAACCCTATACCTAACTCAACCCTAACCCTAACCCCAACCCTAACCCTAACCCTAACCCTAACCCTATACCTAACCCCAACCCTAACCCTAACCCTAACCCTAACCCTAACCCTAAGCCTAACACTAACACTAACCCTAACCCTATACCTAACCCCAACCCTAACCCTAACCCTAACCCTAACCCCAACCCTAACCCTAACCCCAACCCCAACCCTAACCCTATACCTAACCCCAACCCTAACCCTAACCCTAACCCTAACCCTAACCCTAACCCCAACCCTAACCCTATACCTAACCCCAACCCTAAGCCTAACCCTAACCCTAACCCCAACCCTAACCCTAACCCCAACCCCAACCCTAACCCTATACCTAACCCCAACCCTAACCCTAACCCTAACCCTAACCCTAACACTAACCCTAACCCCAACCCTAACCCTATACCTAACCCCAACCCTAACCCTAACCCCAACCCTAACCCTAACCCCAACACTAACCCTATACCTAACCCCAACCCTAAACCTAACCCTAACCCCAACCCTAACC
>NC_139471.1:28452500-28457500 GCF_057233095.1 Heloderma suspectum | reverse complement strand
CTAACCCTATACCTAACCCCAACCCTAACCCTAACCCTAACCTTAACCCCAACCCTAACCCTAACCCCAACCCCAACCCTTACCCTATACCTAACCCCAACCCTAACCCTCACCCTAACACTAACCCTAACCCTAACCCTAACCCTAACCCCAACCCTAACCCTAACTCAACCCTAACCCTAACCCTAACCCTCACCCTAACACTAACCCTAACCCTAACCCTAACCCTAACCCCAACCCTAACCCTATACCTAACTCAACCCTAACCCTAACCCTAACACTAACCCTAACCCTAACCCTAACCCCAACCCTAACCCTAACCCTAACCCTAACCCCAACCCTAACCCTAACCCTAACCCTAACCCTAACCCTATGCCTAACTCAACCCTAACCCTAACCCCAACCCTAACCCTAACCCTAACCCTAACCCTATTCCTAACCCCAACCCTAACCCTAACCCTAACCCTAACCCTAACCCTAACCCTAACCCTATACCTAACCCCAACCCTAACCCTAACCCTAACCCTAACCCCAACCCTAACCCTAACCCCAACCCCAACCCTAACCCTATACCTAACCCCAACCCTAACCCTAACCCTAACCCTAACCCTAACCCTAACCCCAACCCTAACCCTATACCTAACCCCAACCCTAACCCTAACCCTAACCCTAACCCCAACCCTAACCCTAACCCCAACCCCAACCCTAACCCTATACCTAACCCCAACCCTAACCCTAACCCTAACCCTAACCCTAACCCTAACCCTAACCCCAACCCTAACCCTATACCTAACCCCAACCCTAACCCTAACCCCAACCCTAACCCTAACCCCAACACTAACCCTATACCTAACCCCAACCCTAAACCTAACCCTAACCCCAACCCTAACCCTAACCCTAACCCTAACCCTAACCCCAACCCTAACCCTATACCTAACTCAACCCTAACCCTAACCCCAACCCTAAACCTAACCGTAACCCTAACCCTAACCCTAACCCCAACCCTAACCCTAACCCTAACCCTAACCCTAACCCTAACCCCAACCCTAACCCTAACCCCAACCCTAACCCTAACCCTAACACTTACCCTAACCCCAACCCTAACCCTATACCTAACTCAACCCTAACCCTAACCCCAACCCTAACCCTAACCCTAACCCTAACCCTATACCTAACCCCAACCCTAACCCTAACCCTAACCCTAACCCTAACCCTAAGCCTAACACTAACACTAACCCTAACCCTATACCTAACCCCAACCCTAACCCTAACCCTAACCCTAACCCCAACCCTAACCCTAACCCCAACCCCAACCCTAACCCTATACCTAACCCCAACCCTAACCCTAACCCTAACCCTAACCCTAACCCTAACCCCAACCCTAACCCTATACCTAACCCCAACCCTAAGCCTAACCCTAACCCTAACCCCAACCCTAACCCTAACCCCAACCCCAACCCTAACCCTATACCTAACCCCAACCCTAACCCTAACCCTAACCCTAACCCTAACACTAACCCTAACCCCAACCCTAACCCTATACCTAACCCCAACCCTAACCCTAACCCCAACCCTAACCCTAACCCCAACACTAACCCTATACCTAACCCCAACCCTAAACCTAACCCTAACCCCAACCCTAACCCTAACCCTAACCCTAACCCTAACCCTAACCCTAACCCCAACCCTAACCCTATACCTAACTCAACCCTAACCCTAACCCCAACCCTAACCCTAACCGTAACCCTAACCCTAACCCTAACCCCAACCCTAACCCTAACCCTAACCCTAACCCTAACCCTAACCCCAACCCTAACCCTAACCCCAACCCTAACCCTAACCCTAACCCTAACCCTAACACTTACCCTAACCCCAACCCTAACCCTATACCTAACTCAACCCTAACCCTAACCCCAACCCTAACCCTAACCCTAACCCTAACCCCAACCCTAACCCTAACCCCAACCCTAACCCTAACCCTAACCCTAACCCTATACCTAACTCAACCCTAACCCTAACCTCAAGCCTAACCCTAACCCTAACCCTAACCCTATACCTAACCCCAAGCCTAACCCTAACCCTAACCCTAACCCTAACCCTAACCCTAACCCTAACCCCAACCCTAACCCTATACCTAACCCCAACCCTAACCCTAACCCCAACCCTAACCCTAACCCCAACCCTAACCCTATACCTAACCCCAACCCTAAACCTAACCCTAACCCCAACCCTAACCCTAACCCTAACCCTAACCCTAACCCTAACCCTAACCCTAACCCCAACCCTAACCCTATTCCTAACTCAACCCTAACCCTAACCCCAACCCTAACCCTAACCGTAACCCTAACCCTAACCCTAACCCTAACCCCAACCCTAACCCTAACCCTAACCCTAACCCTAACCCCAACCCTAACCCTAACCCCAACCCTAACCCTAACCCTAACCCTAACACTAACCCTAACCCCAACCCCAACCCTAACCCTATACCTAACTCAACCCTAACCCTAACCCTAACCCTAACCCTAACCCTAACCCTAACACTAACCCTAACCCTATACCTAACCCCAACCCTAACCCTAACCCCAACCCTAACCCTAACCCCAACCCTAACCCTAACCCTAACCCTAACACTAACCCTAACCCCAACCCCAACCCTAACCCTATACCTAACTCAACCCTAACCCTAACCCTAACCCTAACCCTAACCCTTACCCTAACCCTAACCCTAACCCTAACCCTAACCCCAACCCTAACCCTAACCCTAACCCTATACCTAACTCAACCCTAACCCTAACCCCAACCCTAACCCTAACCCTAACCCTAACCCTAACCCCAACCCTAACCCTAACCCCAAACCTAACCCTAACCCTAACCCTAACCCTAACCCTAACCCTAACCCTAACCCCAACCCTAACCCTATACCTAACTCAACCCTATCCCTAACCCCAACCCTAACCCTAACCCTAACCCTAACCCTAACCATAACCCTAACCCTAACCCTAACCCTAACCCTAACCCTAACCCTATACCTAACCCCAACCCTAACCCTAACCCTAACCCTAACCCCAACCCTAACCCTAACCCCAACCCTAACCCTATACCTAACCCCAACCCTAACCCTAACCCTAACCCTAACCCTAACCCTAACCCCAACCCTAACCCTATACCTAACCCCAACCCTAACCCTAACCGCAACCCTAACCCTAACCCCAACCCTAACCCTATACCTAACCCCAACCCTAAACCTAACCCTAACCCCAACCCTAACCCTAACCCTAACCCTAACCCTAACCCTAACCCTAACCCCAACCCTAACCCTATACCTAACTCAACCCTAACCCTAACCCCAACCCTAACCCTAACCGTAACCCTAACCCTAACCCTAACCCTAACCCCAACCCTAACCCTAACCCTAACCCTAACCCTAACCCTAACCCTAACCCCAACCCTAACCCTAACCCCAACCCTAACCCTAACCCTAACCCTAACACTAACCCTAACCCCAACCCTAACCCTATACCTAACTCAACCCTAACCCTAACCCCAACCCTAACCCTAACCCTAACCCTAACCCTAACCCTAACCCCAACCCTAACCCTAACCCTAACCCTAACCCTAACCCTAACCCTAACCCTAACCCTAACACTATCCCTAACCCTAACCCTAACCCTAACCCTAACCCCACCCTAACCCTAACCCTAACCCTATACCTAACTCAACCCTAACCCTAACCCCAACCCTAACCCTAACCCTAACCCTAACCCTAACCCCAACCCTAAACCTAACCCCAACCCTAACCCTAACCCTAACCCTATACCTAACTCAACCCTAACCCTAACCCCAACCCTAACCCTAACCCTAACCCTAACCCTAACCCTAACCCTAACCCCAACCCTAACCCTATACCTAACTCAACCCTAACCCTAACCCGAACCCGAACCCGAACCCTAACCCTAACCCTAACCCCAACCCTAACCCTATACCTAACTCAACCCTAACACTAACCCTAACCCTAACCCTAACCCTAACCCTAACCCTAACCCTAACCCTATACCTAACTCAACCCTAACCCTAACCCCAAACCTAACCCTAACCCTAACCCTATACCTAACACCAACCCTAACCCTAACCCTAACCCTAACCCTAACCCTATACCTAACTTAACCCTAACCATAACCCCAACCCCAACCCTAACCCTAACCCCAACCCTAACCCTAACCCTAACCCTAACCCTAACCCTATACCTAACTCAACACTAACCCTAACCCCAACCCTAACCCTAACCCTAACCCTAACCCTAACCCCAACCCTAACCCTAACCCTAACCCTAACCCCAAACCTAACCCTATACCTAACTCAACCCTAACCCTAACCCTAACCCCAACCCTAACCCTAACCCCAACCCTAACCCTAACCCTAACCCTATACCTAATTCAACCCTAACCCTAACCCCAACCCTAACCCTAACCCTAACCCTAACCCTAACCCCAACCCTAACCCTAACCCCAACCCTAACCCTAACCCTAACCCTAACCCTAACCCTATACCTAACTCAACCCTAACCCTAACCCCAACCCTAACCCTAACCCTAACCCTAACCCTATCCCTAACCCCAACCCTAACCCTATACCTAACTCAACCCTAACCCTAACCCTAACCCTAACCCCAACCCTAACCCTATACCTAACTCAACCCTAACCCTAACCCTAACCCTAACCCTAACCCCAACCCTAACCCTAACCCTAACCCTAACCCCAACCCTAACCCTAACCCCAACCTTAACCCTATACATAACTCAACCCTAACCCTAACCCTAACCCTAACCATAACCCTAACCCTAACCCCAACCCTAACCCTATACCTAACTCAACCCTAACCCTAACCCTAACCCTAACCCTAACCCTAACCCTATACCTAACTCAACCCTAACCCTAACCCCAACCCTAACCCTAACTCAACCCTAACCCTAACCCTAACCCTCACCCTAACACTAACCCTAA
>NC_139471.1:28392500-28402500 GCF_057233095.1 Heloderma suspectum | reverse complement strand
TAACCCTAACCCTAATCCTAACCCCAACCCTAACCCTAACCCTAACCCTAACCCCAACCCTAACCCTAACCCCAACCCTAACCCTAACCCTAACCCTAACACTAACACTAACCCCAACCCCAACCCTAACCCTATACCTAACTCAACCCTAACCCTAACCCTAACCCTAACCCTAACCCTAACACTAACCCTAACCCTATACCTAACCCCAACCCTAACCCTAACCCCAACCCTAACCCTATACCTAACCCCAACCCTAAACCTAACCCTAACCCCAACCCTAACCCTAACCCTAACCCTAACCCTAACCCTAACCCTATACCTAACCCCAACCCTAACCCTAACCCTAACCCTAACCCTAACCCTAACCCTAACCCCAACCCTAACCCTAACCCTATCCCTATACCTAACCCCAACCCTAACCCTAACCCCAACCCTAACCCTAACCCTAACCCTAACCCCAACCCTAACCCTAACCCTAACCCCAACCCTAACCCCAACCCTAACCCTATACCTAACTCAACCCTAACCCTAACCCCAACCCTAACCCTAACCCTAACCCTAACCCTATACCTAACCCCAACCCTAACCCTAACCCTAACCCTAACCCTAACCCTAACACTAACACTAACACTAACCCTATACCTAACCCCAACCCTAACCCTAACCCTAACCTTAACCCCAACCCTAACCCTAACCCCAACCCCAACCCTAACCCTATACCTAACCCCAACCCTAACCCTAACCCTAACCCTAACCCTAACCCTAACCCCAACCCTAACCCTATACCTAACCCCAACCCTAACCCTAACCCTAACCCTAACCCCAACCCTAACCCTAACCCCAACCCCAACCCTAACCCTATACCTAACCCCAACCCTAACCCTAACCCTAACCCTAACACTAACCCTAACCCCAACCCTAACCCTATACCTAACCCGAACCCTAACCCTAACCCCAACCCTAACCCTAACACCAACACTAACCCTATACCTAACCCCAACCCTAAACCTAACCCTAACCCTAACCCTAACCCTAACCCTAACCCTAACCCTAACCCTAACCCCAACCCTAACCCTATACCTAACTCAACCCTAACCCTAACCCCAACCCTAACCCTAACCGTAACCCTAACCCTAACCCTAACCCCATCCCTAACCCTAACCCTAACCCTAACCCTAACCCTAACCCCAACCCTAACCCTAACCCCAACCCTAACCCTAACCCTAACCCTAACACTTACCCTAACCCCATCCCTAACCCTATACCTAACTCAACCCTAACCCTAACCCCAACCCTAACCCTAACCCTAACCCTAACCCCAACCCTAACCCTAACCCCAACCCCAACCCTAACCCTAACCCTAACCCTAACCCTATACCTAACTCAACCCTAACCCTAACCCCAACCCTAACCCTAACCCTATACCTAACCCCAACCCTAACCCTAACCCTAACCCTAACCCTAACCCTAACCCTAACCCTGACCCCAACCCTAACCCTATACCTAACCCCAACCCTAACCCTATCCCCAACCCTAACCCTAACCCCAACCCTAACCCTATACCTAACCCCAACCCTAAAGCTAACCCTAACCCCAACCCTAACCCTAACCCTAACCCTAACCCTAACCCTAACCCTAACCCCAACCCTAACCCTATTCCTAACTCAACCCTAACCCTAACCCCAACCCTAACCCTAACCGTAACCCTAACCCTAACCCTAACCCTAATCCTAACCCCAACCCTAACCCTAACCCTAACCCTAACCCCAACCCTAACCCTAACCCCAACCCTAACCCTAACCCTAACCCTAACACTAACACTAACCCCAACCCCAACCCTAACCCTATACCTAACTCAACCCTAACCCTAACCCTAACCCTAACCCTAACCCTAACCCTAACCCTAACACTAACCCTAACCCTATACCTAACCCCAACCCTAACCCTAACCCCAACCCTAACCCTATACCTAACCCCAACCCTAAACCTAACCCTAACCCCAACCCTAACCCTAACCCTAACCCTAACCCTAACCCTAACCCTAACCCCAACCCTAACCCTATACCTAACTCAACCCTAACCCTAACCCCAACCCTAACCCTAACCGTAACCCTAACCCTAACCCTAACCCTAACCCTAACCCTAACCCTAACCCCAACCCTAACCCTAACCCTAACCCTAACCCTAACCCTAACCCTAACCCCAACCCTAACCCTAACCCCAACCCTAACCCTAACCCTAACCCTAACACTAACCCTAACCCCAACCCTAAACCTATACCTAACTCAACCCTAACCCTAACCCCAACCCTAACCCTAACCCTAACCCTAACCCTAACCCTAACCCTAACACTTACCCTAACCCTAACCCTAACCCTAACCCCAACCCTAACCCTAACCCTAACCCTATACCTAACTCAACCCTAACACTAACCCCAACCCTAACCCTAACCCTAACCCTAACCCTAACCCTAACCCCAACCCTAACCCTAACCCCAACCCTAACCCTAACCCTAACCCTAACCCTAACCCTAACCCTAACCCCAACCCTAACCCTATACCTAACTCAACCCTATCCCTAACCCCAACCCTAACCCCAACCCTAACCCTAACCCTAACCCCAACCCTAACCCTATACCTAACCCCAACCCTAACCCTAACCCTAACCCTAACCCTAACCCTAACCCTAACCCTAACCCTAACACTAACACTAACCCTAACCCTATACCTAACCCCAACCCTAACCCTAACCCTAACCTTAACCCCAACCCTAACCCTAACCCCAACCCCAACCCTAACCCTATACCTAACCCCAACCCTAACCCTAACCCTAACCCTAACCCTAACCCTAACCCTAACCCCAACCCTAACCCTATACCTAACCCCAACCCTAACCCTAACCCTAACCCTAACCCCAACCCTAACCCTAACCCCAACCCCAACCCTAACCCTATACCTAACCCCAACCCTAACCCTAACCCTAACCCTAACCCTAACACTAACCCTAACCCCAACCCTAACCCTATACCTAACCCCAACCCTAACCCTAACCCCAACCCTAACCCTAACCCCAACACTAACCCTATACCTAACCCCAACCCTAAACCTAACCCTAACCCCAACCCTAACCCTAACCCTAACCCTAACCCTAACCCTAACCCCAACCCTAACCCTATACCTAACTCAACCCTAACCCTAACCCCAACCCTAACCCTAACCGTAACCCTAACCCTAACCCTAACCCCATCCCTAACCCTAACCCTAACCCTAACCCTAACCCCAACCCTAACCCTAACCCCAACCCTAACCCTAACCCTAACCCTAACACTTACCCTAACCCCATCCCTAACCCTATACCTAACTCAACCCTAACCCTAACCCCAACCCTAACCCTAACCCTAACCCTAACCCTAACCCCAACCCTAACCCTAACCCCAACCCTAACCCTAACCCTAACCCTATACCTAACTCAACCCTAACCCTAACCCCAACCCTAACCCTAACCCTAACCCTAACCCTATACCTAACCCCAACCCTAACCCTAACCCTAACCCTAACCCTAACCCTAACCCTGACCCCAACCCTAACCCTATACCTAACCCCAACCCTAACCCTAACCCCAACCCTAACCCTAACCCCAACCCTAACCCTATACCTAACCCCAACCCTAAACCTAACCCTAACCCCAACCCTAACCCTAACCCTAACCCTAACCCTAACCCTAACCCTAACCCCAACCCTAACCCTATTCCTAACTCAACCCTAACCCTAACCCCAACCCTAACCCTAACCGTAACCCTAACCCTAACCCTAACCCTAACCCTAACCCCAACCCTAACCCTAACCCTAACCCTAACCCCAACCCTAACCCTAACCCCAACCCTAACCCTAACCCTAACCCTAACCCTAACACTAACACTAACCCCAACCCCAACCCTAACCCTATACCTAACTCAACCCTAACCCTAACCCTAACCCTAACCCTAACACTAACCCTAACCCTATACCTAACCCCAACCCTAACCCTAACCCCAACCCTAACCCTATACCTAACCCCAACCCTAAACCTAACCCTAACCCCAACCCTAACCCTAACCCTAACCCTAACCCTAACCCTAACCCTAACCCCAACCCTAACCCTATACCTAACTCAACCCTAACCCTAACCCCAACCCTAACCCTAACCGTAACCCTAACCCTAACCCTAACCCTAACCCCAACCCTAACCCTAACCCTAACCCTAACCCTAACCCTAACCCCAACCCTAACCCTAACCCCAACCCTAACCCTAACCCTAACCCTAACACTAACCCTAACCCCAACCCTAAACCTATACCTAACTCAACCCTAACCCTAACCCCAACCCTAACCCTAACCCTAACCCTAACCCTAACCCTAACCCTAACCCTTACCCTAACCCTAACCCTAACCCTAACCCCAACCCTAACCCTAACCCTAACCCTATACCTAACTCAACCCTAACACTAACCCCAACCCTAACCCTAACCCTAACCCTAACCCTAACCCTAACCCTAACCCCAACCCTAACCCTAACCCCAACCCTAACCCTAACCCTAACCCTAACCCCAACCCTAACCCTATACATAACTCAACCCTATCCCTAACCCCAACCCTAACCCTAACCCTAACCCTAACCCTAACCATAACCCTAACCCTAACCCTAACCCTAACCCCAACCCTAACCCTAACCCCAACCCTAACCCTAACCCTAACCCTAACACTAACACTAACCCCAACCCCAACCCTAACCCTATACCTAACTCAACCCTAACCCTAACCCTAACCCTAACCCTAACCCTAACCCTAACACTAACCCTAACCCTATACCTAACCCCAACCCTAACCCTAACCCCAACCCTAACCCTATACCTAACCCCAACCCTAAACCTAACCCTAACCCCAACCCTAACCCTATCCCTAACCCTAACCCTAACCCCAACCCTAACCCTATACCTAACTCAACCCTAACCCTAACCCCAACCCTAACCCTAACCGTAACCCTAACCCTAACCCTAACCCCAACCCTAACCCTAACCCTAACCCTAACCCTAACCCTAACCCCAACCCTAACCCTAACCCCAACCCTAACCCTAACCCTAACCCTAACACTAACCCTAACCCCAACCCTAAACCTATACCTAACTCAACCCTAACCCTAACCCCAACCCTAACCCTAACCCTAACCCTAACCCTAACCCCAACCCTAACCCTAACCCTAACCCTAACCCTAACCCTAACCCTAACCCTTACCCTAACCCTAACCCTAACCCTAACCCCAACCCTAACCCTAACCCTATACCTAACTCAACCCTAACCCTAACCCCAACCCTAACCCTAACCCTAACCCTAACCCTAACCCTAACCCTAACCCTAACCCCAACCCTAACCCTAACCCCAACCCTAACCCTAACCCTAACCCTAACCCTAACCCTAACCCCAACCCTAACCCTATACCTAACTCAACCCTATCCCTAACCCCAACCCTAACCCTAACCCTAACCCTAACCCTAACCCTAACCCTAACCCTAACCCGAACCCTAACCCTAACCCTAACCCTATACCTAACCCCAACCGTAACCCTAACCCTAACCCTAACCCCAACCCTAACCCTAACCCCAACCCTAACCCTATACCTAACCCCAACCCTAACCCTAACCCTAACCCTAACCCTAACCCCAACCCTAACCCTATACCTAACCCCAACCCTAACCCTAACCGCAACCCTAACCCTAACCCCAACCCTAACCCTATACCTAACCCCAACCCTAAACCTAACCCTAACCCCAACCCTAACCCTAACCCTAACCCTAACCCTAACCCTAACCCTAACCCCAACCCTAACCCTATACCTAACTCAACCCTAACCCTAACCCCAACCCTAACCCTAACCGTAACCCTAACCCTAACCCTAACCCTAACCCCAACCCTAACCCTAACCCTAACCCTAACCCTAACCCTAACCCCAACCCTAACCCTAACCCCAACCCTAACCCTAACCCTAACCCTAACACTAACCCTAACCCCAACCCTAACCCTATACCTAACTCAACCCTAACCCTAACCCCAACCCTAACCCTAAATCTAACCCTAACCCTAACCCTAACCCTAACCCCAACCCTAACCCTAACCCTAACCCTAACCCTAACCCTAACCCTAACCCCAACCCTAACCCTAACCGTAACCCTAACCCTAACCCTAACCCCAACCCTAAACCTAACCCCAACCCTAACCCTAACCCTATACCTAACTCAACCCTAACCCTAACCCCAACCCTAACCCTAACCCTAACCCTAACCCTAACCCCAACCCTAACCCTATACCTAACTCAACCCTAACCCTAACCCTAACCCGAACCCTAACCCTAACCCTAACCCCAACCCTAACCCTATACCTAACTCAACCCTAACACTAACCCTAAACCTAACCCTAAACCTAACCCTAACCCTAACCCTAACCCTAACCCTAACCCTATACCTAACTCAACCCTAACCCTAACCCCAACCCTAACCCTAACCCTAACCCTAACCCTAACCCTATACCTAACACCAACCCTAACCCTAACCCTAACCCTAACCCTAACCCTATACCTAACTCAACCCTAACCATAACCCCAACCCCAACCCTAACCCTAACCCCAACCCTAACCCTAATCCTAACCCTAACCCTATACCTAACTCAACCCTAACCCTAACCCCAACCCTAACCCTAACCCTAACCCTAACCCTAACCCTAACCCCAACCCTAACCCTAACCCTAACCCTAACCCTAACCCCAACCCCAACCCTAACCCTATACCTAACTCAACCCTAACCCTAACCCTAACCCCAACCCTAACCCTAACCCCAACCCTAACCCTAACCCTAACCCTAACCCTATACCTAACTCAACCCTAACCCTAACCCCAACCCTAACCCTAACCCTAACCCTAACCCTAACCCCAACCCTAACCCTAACCCCAACCCTAACCCTAACCCTAACCTTAACCCTAACCCTATACCTAACTCAACCCTAACCCTAACCCCAACCCTAACCCTAACCCTAACCCTAACCCTATCCCTAACCCCAACCCTAACCCTATACCTAACTCAACCCTAACCCTAACCCTAACCCTAACCCTAACCCCAACCCTAACCCTATACCTAACTCAACCCTAACCCTAACCCTAACCCTAACCCTAACCCTAACCCCAACCCTAACCCTAACCCTAACCCTAACCCTAACCCCAACCTTAACCCTATACATAACTCAACCCTAACCCTAACCCTAACCCTAACCCTAACCCTAACCCTAACCCCAACCCTAACCCTATACCTAACTCAACCCTAACCCTAACCCTAACCCTAACCCTAACCCTATACCTAACTCAACCCTAACCCTAACCCCAACCCTAACCCTAACTCAACCCTAACCCTAACCCTAACCCTCACCCTAACACTAACCCTAACCCTAACCCTAACCCTAACCCCAACCCTAACCCTATACCTAACTCAACCCTAACCCTAACCCTAACACTAACCCTAACCCTAACCCTAACCCCAACCCTAACCCTAACCCTAACCCCAACCCTAACCCTAACCCTAACCCTAACCCTAACCCTATGCCTAACTCAACCCTAACCCTAACCCCAACCCTAACCCTAACCCCAACCCTAACCCTAACCCTAACCCTAACCCTAACCCTAACCCTAACGCTAACCCCAACCCTAACCCTAACCCTAACCCTAACCCTAACCCCAACCCTAACCCTATACCTAACTCAACCCTAACCCTAACCCAAACCCTAACCCTAACCCTAACCGTAACCGTAACCCTAACCCTAACCCTAACCCCAACCCTAACCCTAACCCTAACCCTAACCCTAACCCTAACCCCAACCCTAACCCTAACCCCAACCCTAACCCTAACCCTAACCCTAACACTTACCCTAACCCCAACCCTAACCCTATACCTAACTCAACCCTAACCCTAACCCCAACCCTAACCCTAACCCTAACCCTAACCCTAACCCCAACCCTAACCCTAACCCCAACCCTAACCCTAACCCTAACCCTATACCTAACTCAACCCTAACCCTAACCCCAACCCTAACCCTAACCCTAACCCTAACCCTATTCCTAACCCCAACCCTAACCCTAACCCTAACCCTAACCCTAACACTAACACTAACCCTAACCCTATACCTAACCCCAACCCTAACCCTAACCCTAACCCTAACCCCAACCCTAACCCTAACCCCAACCCCAACCCTAACCCTATACCTAACCCCAACCCTAACCCTAACCCTAACCCTAACCCTAACCCTAACCCCAACCCTAACCCTATACCTAACCCCAACCCTAACCCTAACCCTAACCCTAACCCCAACCCTAACCCTAACCCCAACCCCAACCCTAACCCTATACCTAACCCCAACCCTAACCCTAACCCTAACCCTAACCCTAACCCTAACCCTAACCCCAACCCTAACCCTATACCTAACCCCAACCCTAACCCTAACCCCAACCCTAACCCTAACCCCAACACTAACCCTATACCTAACCCCAACCCTAAACCTAACCCTAACCCCAACCCTAACCCTAACCCTAACCCTAACCCTAACCCCAACCCTAACCCTATACCTAACTCAACCCTAACCCTAACCCCAACCCTAAACCTAACCGTAACCCTAACCCTAACCCTAACCCCAACCCTAACCCTAACCCTAACCCTAACCCTAACCCTAACCCCAACCCTAACCCTAACCCCAACCCTAACCCTAACCCTAACACTTACCCTAACCCCAACCCTAACCCTATACCTAACTCAACCCTAACCCTAACCCCAACCCTAACCCTAACCCTAACCCTAACCCTATACCTAACCCCAACCCTAACCCTAACCCTAACCCTAACCCTAACCCTAACCCTAACACTAACACTAACCCTAACCCTATACCTAACCCCAACCCTAACCCTAACCCTAACCCTAACCCCAACCCTAACCCTAACCCCAACCCCAACCCTAACCCTATACCTAACCCCAACCCTAACCCTAACCCTAACCCTAACCCTAACCCTAACCCCAACCCTAACCCTATACCTAACCCCAACCCTAAGCCTAACCCTAACCCTAACCCCAACCCTAACCCTAACCCCAACCCCAACCCTAACCCTATACCTAACCCCAACCCTAACCCTAACCCTAACCCTAACCCTAACACTAACCCTAACCCCAACCCTAACCCTATACCTAACCCCAACCCTAACCCTAACCCCAACCCTAACCCTAACCCCAACACTAACCCTATACCTAACCCCAACCCTAAACCTAACCCTAACCCCAACCCTAACCCTAACCCTAACCCTAACCCTAACCCTAACCCCAACCCTAACCCTATACCTAACTCAACCCTAACCCTAACCCCAACCCTAACCCTAACCGTAACCCTAACCCTAACCCTAACCCCAACCCTAACCCTAACCCTAACCCTAACCCTAACCCTAACCCTAACCCCAACCCTAACCCTAACCCCAACCCTAACCCTAACCCTAACCCTAACACTTACCCTAACCCCAACCCTAACCCTATACCTAACTCAACCCTAACCCTAACCCCAACCCTAACCCTAACCCTAACCCTAACCCCAACCCTAACCCTAACCCCAACCCTAACCCTAACCCTAACCCTATACCTAACTCAACCCTAACCCTAACCCCAAGCCTAACCCTAACCCTAACCCTAACCCTATACCTAACCCCAAGCCTAACCCTAACCCTAACCCTAACCCTAACCCTAACCCTAACCCTAACCCTAACCCTAACCCCAACCCTAACCCTATACCTAACCCCAACCCTAACCCTAACCCCAACCCTAACCCTAACCCCAACCCTAACCCTATACCTAACCCCAACCCTAAACCTAACCCTAACCCCAACCCTAACCCTAACCCTAACCCTAACCCTAACCCTAACCCTAACCCCAACCCTAACCCTATTCCTA
>NC_139471.1:28382500-28385000 GCF_057233095.1 Heloderma suspectum | reverse complement strand
CCTAACCCTAACCCTAACCCTAACCCTAACCCCAACCCTAACCCTAACCCCAACCCTAACCCTAACCCTAACCCTAACACTTACCCTAACCCCAACCCTAACCCTATACCTAACTCAACCCTAACCCTAACCCCAACCCTAACCCTAACCCTAACCCTAACCCTATACCTAACCCCAACCCTAACCCTAACCCTAACCCTAACCCTAACACTAACACTAACACTAACCCTGTACCTAACCCCAACCCTAACCCTAACCCTAACCTTAACCCCAACCCTAACCCTAACCCCAACCCCAACCCTAACCCTATACCTAACCCCAACCCTAACCCTAACCCTAACCCTAACCCTAACCCCAACCCTAACCCTATACCTAACCCCAACCCTAACCCTAACCCTAACCCTAACCCCAACCCTAACCCTAACCCCAACCCCAACCCTAACCCTATACCTAACCCCAACCCTAACCCTAACCCTAACCCTAACCCTAACACTAACCCTAACCCCAACCCTAACCCTATACCTAACCCCAACCCTAACCCTAACCCCAACCCTAACCCTAACCCCAACACTAACCCTATACCTAACCCCAACCCTAAACCTAACCCTAACCCCAACCCTAACCCTAACCCTAACCCTAACCCTAACCCTAACCCTAACCCCAACCCTAACCCTATACCTAAGTCAACCCTAACCCTAACCCCAACCCTAACCCTAACCGTAACCCTAACCCTAACCCTAACCCCATCCCTAACCCTAACCCTAACCCTAACCCTAACCCCAACCCTAACCCTAACCCCAACCCTAACCCTAACCCTAACCCTAACACTTACCCTAACCCCATCCCTAACCCTATACCTAACTCAACCCTAACCCTAACCCCAACCCTAACCCTAACCCTAACCCTAACCCTAACCCCAACCCTACCCTAACCCCAACCCCAACCCTAACCCTAACCCTAACCCTATACCTAACTCAACCCTAACCCTAACCCCAACCCTAACCCTAACCCTATACCTAACCCCAACCCTAACCCTAACCCTAACCCTAACCCTAACCCTGACCCCAACCCTAACCCTATACCTAACCCCAACCCTAACCCTAACCCCAACCCTAACCCTAACCCCAACCCTAACCCTATACCTAACCCCAACCCTAAACCTAACCCTAACCCCAACCCTAACCCTAACCCTAACCCTAACCCTAACCCTAACCCTAACCCCAACCCTAACCCTATTCCTAACTCAACCCTAACCCTAACCCCAACCCTAACCCTAACCGTAACCCTAACCCTAACCCTAACCCTAATCCTAACCCCAACCCTAACCCTAACCCTAACCCTAACCCCAACCCTAACCCTAACCCCAACCCTAACCCTAACCCTAACCCTAACACTAACACTAACCCCAACCCCAACCCTAACCCTATACCTAACTCAACCCTAACCCTAACCCTAACCCTAACCCTAACCCTAACCCTAACCCTAACACTAACCCTAACCCTATACCTAACCCCAACCCTAACCCTAACCCCAACCCTAACCCTATACCTAACCCCAACCCTAAACCTAACCCTAACCCCAACCCTAACCCTAACCCTAACCCTAACCCTAACCCTAACCCCAACCCTAACCCTATACCTAACTCAACCCTAACCCTAACCCCAACCCTAACCCTAACCGTAACCCTAACCCTAACCCTAACCCTAACCCTAACCCTAACCCCAACCCTAACCCTAACCCTAACCCTAACCCTAACCCTAACCCTAACCCCAACCCTAACCCTAACCCCAACCCTAACCCTAACCCTAACCCTAACACTAACCCTAACCCCAACCCTAAACCTATACCTAACTCAGCCCTAACCCTAACCCCAACCCTAACCCTAACCCTAACCCTAACCCTAACCCTAACCCTTACCCTAACCCTAACCCTAACCCTAACCCCAACCCTAACCCTAACCCTAACCCTATACCTAACTCAACCCTAACACTAACCCCAACCCTAACCCTAACCCTAACCCTAACCCTAACCCTAACCCTAACCCCAACCCTAACCCTAACCCCAACCCTAACCCTAACCCTAACCCTAACCCTAACCCTAACCCTAACCCCAACCCTAACCCTATACCTAACTCAACCCTATCCCTAACCCCAACCCTAACCCCAACCCTAACCCTAACCCTAACCCTAACCCTAACCCTATACCTAACCCCAACCCTAACCCTAACCCTAACCCTAACCCTAACCCTAACCCTAACCCTAACACTAACCCTAACCCTATACCTAACCCCAACCCTAACCCTAACCCTAACCTTAACCCCAACCCTAACCCTAACCCCAACCCCAACCCTAACCCTATACCTAACCCCAACCCTAACCCTAACCCTAACCCTAACCCTAACCCTAACCCCAACCCTAACCCTATACCTAACCCCAACCCTAACCCTAACCCTAACCCTAACCCCAACCCTAACCCTAACCCCAACCCCAACCCTAACCCT
>NC_139471.1:28360000-28362500 GCF_057233095.1 Heloderma suspectum | reverse complement strand
CCCAACCCTAACCCTAACCGTAACCCTAACCCTAACCCTAACCCTAACCCTAACCCTAACCCCAACCCTAACCCTAACCCTAACCCTAACCCTAACCCTAACCCTAACCCCAACCCTAACCCTAACCCCAACCCTAACCCTAACCCTAACCCTAACACTAACCCTAACCCCAACCCTAAACCTATACCTAACTCAACCCTAACCCTAACCCCAACCCTAACCCTAACCCTAACCCTAACCCTAACCCTAACCCTAACCCTTACCCTAACCCTAACCCTAACCCTAACCCCAACCCTAACCCTAACCCTAACCCTATACCTAACTCAACCCTAACACTAACCCCAACCCTAACCCTAACCCTAACCCTAACCCTAACCCTAACCCCAACCCTAACCCTAACCCCAACCCTAACCCTAACCCTAACCCTAACCCTAACCCTAACCCTAACCCCAACCCTAACCCTATACCTAACTCAACCCTATCCCTAACCCCAACCCTAACCCCAACCCTAACCCTAACCCTAACCCCAACCCTAACCCTATACCTAACCCCAACCCTAACCCTAACCCTAACCCTAACCCTAACCCTAACCCTAACACTAACACTAACCCTAACCCTATACCTAACCCCAACCCTAACCCTAACCCTAACCTTAACCCCAACCCTAACCCTAACCCCAACCCCAACCCTAACCCTATACCTAACCCCAACCCTAACCCTAACCCTAACCCTAACCCTAACCCTAACCCTAACCCCAACCCTAACCCTATACCTAACCCCAACCCTAACCCTAACCCTAACCCTAACCCCAACCCTAACCCTAACCCCAACCCCAACCCTAACCCTATACCTAACCCCAACCCTAACCCTAACCCTAACCCTAACCCTAACACTAACCCTAACCCCAACCCTAACCCTATACCTAACCCCAACCCTAACCCTAACCCCAACCCTAACCCTAACCCCAACACTAACCCTATACCTAACCCCAACCCTAAACCTAACCCTAACCCCAACCCTAACCCTAACCCTAACCCTAACCCTAACCCTAACCCCAACCCTAACCCTATACCTAACTCAACCCTAACCCTAACCCCAACCCTAACCCTAACCGTAACCCTAACCCTAACCCTAACCCCATCCCTAACCCTAACCCTAACCCTAACCCTAACCCTAACCCCAACCCTAACCCTAACCCCAACCCTAACCCTAACCCTAACCCTAACACTTACCCTAACCCCATCCCTAACCCTATACCTAACTCAACCCTAACCCTAACCCCAACCCTAACCCTAACCCTAACCCTAACCCTAACCCCAACCCTAACCCTAACCCCAACCCTAACCCTAACCCTAACCCTATACCTAACTCAACCCTAACCCTAACCCCAACCCTAACCCTAACCCTAACCCTAACCCTATACCTAACCCCAACCCTAACCCTAACCCTAACCCTAACCCTAACCCTAACCCTGACCCCAACCCTAACCCTATACCTAACCCCAACCCTAACCCTAACCCCAACCCTAACCCTAACCCCAACCCTAACCCTATACCTAACCCCAACCCTAAACCTAACCCTAACCCCAACCCTAACCCTAACCCTAACCCTAACCCTAACCCTAACCCCAACCCTAACCCTATTCCTAACTCAACCCTAACCCTAACCCCAACCCTAACCCTAACCGTAACCCTAACCCTAACCCTAACCCTAACCCTAACCCCAACCCTAACCCTAACCCTAACCCTAACCCCAACCCTAACCCTAACCCCAACCCTAACCCTAACCCTAACCCTAACCCTAACACTAACACTAACCCCAACCCCAACCCTAACCCTATACCTAACTCAACCCTAACCCTAACCCTAACCCTAACCCTAACACTAACCCTAACCCTATACCTAACCCCAACCCTAACCCTAACCCCAACCCTAACCCTATACCTAACCCCAACCCTAAACCTAACCCTAACCCCAACCCTAACCCTAACCCTAACCCTAACCCTAACCCTAACCCTAACCCCAACCCTAACCCTATACCTAACTCAACCCTAACCCTAACCCCAACCCTAACCCTAACCGTAACCCTAACCCTAACCCTAACCCTAACCCCAACCCTAACCCTAACCCTAACCCTAACCCTAACCCTAACCCCAACCCTAACCCTAACCCCAACCCTAACCCTAACCCTAACACTAACCCTAACCCCAACCCTAAACCTATACCTAACTCAACCCTAACCCTAACCCCAACCCTAACCCTAACCCTAACCCTAACCCTAACCCTAACCCTTACCCTAACCCTAACCCTAACCCTAACCCCAACCCTAACCCTAACCCTAACCCTATACCTAACTCAACCCTAACACTAACCCCAACCCTAACCCTAACCCTAACCCTAACCCTAACCCTAACCCCAACCCTAACCCTAACCCCAACCCTAACCCTAACCCTAACCCTAACCCCAACCCTAACCCTATACATAACTCAACCCTATCCCTA
>NC_139471.1:28345000-28347500 GCF_057233095.1 Heloderma suspectum | reverse complement strand
CCAACCCTAAACCTAACCGTAACCCTAACCCTAACCCTAACCCCAACCCTAACCCTAACCCTAACCCTAACCCTAACCCTAACCCCAACCCTAACCCTAACCCCAACCCTAACCCTAACCCTAACACTTACCCTAACCCCAACCCTAACCCTATACCTAACTCAACCCTAACCCTAACCCCAACCCTAACCCTAACCCTAACCCTAACCCTATACCTAACCCCAACCCTAACCCTAACCCTAACCCTAACCCTAACCCTAACCCTAACACTAACACTAACCCTAACCCTATACCTAACCCCAACCCTAACCCTAACCCTAACCCTAACCCCAACCCTAACCCTAACCCCAACCCCAACCCTAACCCTATACCTAACCCCAACCCTAACCCTAACCCTAACCCTAACCCTAACCCTAACCCCAACCCTAACCCTATACCTAACCCCAACCCTAAGCCTAACCCTAACCCTAACCCCAACCCTAACCCTAACCCCAACCCCAACCCTAACCCTATACCTAACCCCAACCCTAACCCTAACCCTAACCCTAACCCTAACACTAACCCTAACCCCAACCCTAACCCTATACCTAACCCCAACCCTAACCCTAACCCCAACCCTAACCCTAACCCCAACACTAACCCTATACCTAACCCCAACCCTAAACCTAACCCTAACCCCAACCCTAACCCTAACCCTAACCCTAACCCTAACCCAAACCCTAACCCCAACCCTAACCCTATACCTAACTCAACCCTAACCCTAACCCCAACCCTAACCCTAACCGTAACCCTAACCCTAACCCTAACCCCAACCCTAACCCTAACCCTAACCCTAACCCTAACCCTAACCCTAACCCCAACCCTAACCCTAACCCCAACCCTAACCCTAACCCTAACCCTAACACTTACCCTAACCCCAACCCTAACCCTATACCTAACTCAACCCTAACCCTAACCCCAACCCTAACCCTAACCCTAACCCTAACCCCAACCCTAACCCTAACCCCAACCCTAACCCTAACCCTAACCCTATACCTAACTCAACCCTAACCCTAACCCCAAGCCTAACCCTAACCCTAACCCTAACCCTATACCTAACCCCAAGCCTAACCCTAACCCTAACCCTAACCCTAACCCTAACCCTAACCCTAACCCTAACCCCAACCCTAACCCTATACCTAACCCCAACCCTAACCCTAACCCCAACCCTAACCCTAACCCCAACCCTAACCCTATACCTAACCCCAACCCTAAACCTAACCCTAACCCCAACCCTAACCCTAACCCTAACCCTAACCCTAACCCTAACCCTAACCCCAACCCTAACCCTATTCCTAACTCAACCCTAACCCTAACCCCAACCCTAACCCTAACCGTAACCCTAACCCTAACCCTAACCCTAACCCCAACCCTAACCCTAACCCTAACCCTAACCCTAACCCCAACCCTAACCCTAACCCCAACCCTAACCCTAACCCTAACCCTAACACTAACCCTAACCCCAACCCCAACCCTAACCCTATACCTAACTCAACCCTAACCCTAACCCTAACCCTAACCCTAACCCTAACCCTAACACTAACCCTAACCCTATACCTAACCCCAACCCTAACCCTAACCCCAACCCTAACCCTAACCCCAACCCTAACCCTAACCCTAACCCTAACACTAACCCTAACCCTAACCCCAACCCCAACCCTAACCCTATACCTAACTCAACCCTAACCCTAACCCTAACCCTAACCCTTACCCTAACCCTAACCCTAACCCCAACCCTAACCCTAACCCTAACCCTAACCCTATACCTAACTCAACCCTAACCCTAACCCCAACCCTAACCCTAACCCTAACCCTAACCCTAACCCCAACCCTAACCCTAACCCCAAACCTAACCCTAACCCTAACCCTAACCCTAACCCTAACCCTAACCCCAACCCTAACCCTATACCTAACTCAACCCTATCCCTAACCCCAACCCTAACCCTAACCCTAACCCTAACCATAACCCTAACCCTAACCCTAACCCTAACCCTAACCCTAACCCTATACCTAACCCCAACCCTAACCCTAACCCTAACCCTAACCCCAACCCTAACCCCAACCCTAACCCTATACCTAACCCCAACCCTAACCCTAACCCTAACCCTAACCCTAACCCTAACCCTAACCCCAACCCTAACCCTATACCTAACCCCAACCCTAACCCTAACCGCAACCCTAACCCTAACCCCAACCCTAACCCTATACCTAACCCCAACCCTAAACCTAACCCTAACCCCAACCCTAACCCTAACCCTAACCCTAACCCTAACCCTAACCCTAACCCCAACCCTAACCCTATACCTAACTCAACCCTAACCCTAACCCCAACCCTAACCCTAACCGTAACCCTAACCCTAACCCTAACCCTAACCCCAACCCTAACCCTAACCCTAACCCTAACCCTAACCCTAACCCCAACCCTAACCCTAACCCCAACCCTAACCCTAACCCTAACCCT
>NC_139471.1:28335000-28337500 GCF_057233095.1 Heloderma suspectum | reverse complement strand
ACCCTAACCCTAACCCTAACCCTAACCCTAACCCTAACCCTAACCCCAACCCTAACCCTATTCCTAACTCAACCCTAACCCTAACCCCAACCCTAACCCTAACCGTAACCCTAACCCTAACCCTAACCCTAATCCTAACCCCAACCCTAACCCTAACCCTAACCCTAACCCCAACCCTAACCCTAACCCCAACCCTAACCCTAACCCTAACCCTAACACTAACACTAACCCCAACCCCAACCCTAACCCTATACCTAACTCAACCCTAACCCTAACCCTAACCCTAACCCTAACCCTAACCCTAACCCTAACACTAACCCTAACCCTATACCTAACCCCAACCCTAACCCTAACCCCAACCCTAACCCTATACCTAACCCCAACCCTAAACCTAACCCTAACCCCAACCCTAACCCTAACCCTAACCCTAACCCTAACCCTAACCCTAACCCCAACCCTAACCCTATACCTAACTCAACCCTAACCCTAACCCCAACCCTAACCCTAACCGTAACCCTAACCCTAACCCTAACCCTAACCCTAACCCTAACCCCAACCCTAACCCTAACCCTAACCCTAACCCTAACCCTAACCCTAACCCTAACCCCAACCCTAACCCTAACCCCAACCCTAACCCTAACCCTAACCCTAACCCTAACACTAACCCTAACCCCAACCCTAAACCTATACCTAACTCAGCCCTAACCCTAACCCCAACCCTAACCCTAACCCTAACCCTAACCCTAACCCTAACCCTTACCCTAACCCTAACCCTAACCCTAACCCCAACCCTAACCCTAACCCTAACCCTATACCTAACTCAACCCTAACACTAACCCCAACCCTAACCCTAACCCTAACCCTAACCCTAACCCTAACCCCAACCCTAACCCTAACCCCAACCCTAACCCTAACCCTAACCCTAACCCTAACCCTAACCCTAACCCCAACCCTAACCCTATACCTAACTCAACCCTATCCCTAACCCCAACCCTAACCCCAACCCTAACCCTAACCCTAACCCTAACCCTAACCCTATACCTAACCCCAACCCTAACCCTAACCCTAACCCTAACCCTAACCCTAACCCTAACCCTAACACTAACCCTAACCCTATACCTAACCCCAACCCTAACCCTAACCCTAACCTTAACCCCAACCCTAACCCTAACCCCAACCCCAACCCTAACCCTATACCTAACCCCAACCCTAACCCTAACCCTAACCCTAACCCTAACCCTAACCCCAACCCTAACCCTATACCTAACCCCAACCCTAACCCTAACCCTAACCCTAACCCCAACCCTAACCCTAACCCCAACCCCAACCCTAACCCTATACCTAACCCCAACCCTAACCCTAACCCTAACCCTAACCCTAACACTAACCCTAACCCCAACCCTAACCCTATACCTAACCCCAACCCTAACCCTAACCCCAACCCTAACCCTAACCCCAACACTAACCCTATACCTAACCCCAACCCTAAACCTAACCCTAACCCCAACCCTAACCCTAACCCTAACCCTAACCCTAACCCCAACCCTAACCCTATACCTAACTCAACCCTAACCCTAACCCCAACCCTAACCCTAACCGTAACCCTAACCCTAACCCTAACCCCATCCCTAACCCTAACCCTAACCCTAACCCTAACCCCAACCCTAACCCTAACCCCAACCCTAACCCTAACCCTAACCCTAACACTTACCCTAACCCCATCCCTAACCCTATACCTAACTCAACCCTAACCCTAACCCCAACCCTAACCCTAACCCTAACCCTAACCCTAACCCCAAACCTAACCCTAACCCCAACCCTAACCCTAACCCTATACCTAACTCAACCCTAACCCTAACCCCAACCCTAACCCTAACCCTAACCCTAACCCTATACCTAACCCCAACCCTAACCCTAACCCTAACCCTAACCCTAACCCTAACCCTAACCCTAACCCTGACCCCAACCCTAACCCTATACCTAACCCCAACCCTAACCCTAACCCCAACCCTAACCCTAACCCCAACCCTAACCCTATACCTAACCCCAACCCTAAACCTAACCCTAACCCCAACCCTAACCCTAACCCTAACCCTAACCCTAACCCTAACCCTAACCCCAACCCTAACCCTATTCCTAACTCAACCCTAACCCTAACCCCAACCCGAACCCTAACCGTAACCCTAACCCTAACCCTAACCCTAACCCTAACCCCAACCCTAACCCTAACCCTAACCCTAACCCCAACCCTAACCCTAACCCCAACCCTAACCCTAACCCTAACCCTAACACTAACACTAACCCCAACCCCAACCCTAACCCTATACCTAACTCAACCCTAACCCTAACCCTAACCCTAACCCTAACCCTAACACTAACCCTAACCCTATACCTAACCCCAACCCTAACCCTAACCCCAACCCTAACACTATACCTAACCCCAACCCTAAACCTAACCCTAACCCCAACCCTAACCCTAACCCTAACCCTAACCCTAACC
>NC_139471.1:28305000-28312500 GCF_057233095.1 Heloderma suspectum | reverse complement strand
AACCCTAACCCTAACCCCAACCTTAACCCTAACCGCAACCCCAACCCTAACCCTATACCTAACCCCAACCCTAACCCTAACCCTAACCCTAACCCTAACACTAACCCTAACCCCAACCCTAACCCTATACCTAACCCCAACCCTAACCCTAACCCGAACCCTAACCCGAACCCCAACACTAACCCTATACCTAACCCCAACCCTAAACCTAACCCTAACCCCAACCCTAACCCTAACCCTAACCCTAACCCTAACCCTAACCCTAACCCCAACCCTAACCCTATACCTAACTCAACCCTAACCCTAACCCCAACCCTAACCCTAACCGTAACCCTAACCCTAACCCTAACCCCAACCCTAACCCTAACCCTAACCCTAACCCTAACCCTAACCCCAACCCTAACCCTAACCCCAACCCTAACCCTAACCCTAACCCTAACACTTACCCTAACCCCAACCCTAACCCTATACCTAACTCAACCCTAACCCTAACCCCAACCCTAACCCTAACCCTAACCCTAACCCCAACCCTAACCCTAACCCCAACCCTAACCCTAACCCTAACCCTATACCTAACTCAACCCTAACCCTAACCCCAACCCTAACCCTAACCCTAACCCTAACCCTATACCTAACCCCAAGCCTAACCCTAACCCTAACCCTAACCCTAACCCTAACCCTAACCCCAACCCTAACCCTATACCTAACCCCAACCCTAACCCTAACCCCAACCCTAACCCTAACCCCAACCCTAACCCTATACCTAACCCCAACCCTAAACCTAACCCTAACCCCAACCCTAACCCTAACCCTAACCCTAACCCTAACCCTAACCCCAACCCTAACCCTATTCCTAACTCAACCCTAACCCTAACCCCAACCCTAACCCTAACCGTAACCCTAACCCTAACCCTAACCCTAACCCCAACCCTAACCCTAACCCTAACCCTAACCCTAACCCCAACCCTAACCCTAACCCCAACCCTAACCCTAACCCTAACCCTAACACTAACCCTAACCCCAACCCCAACCCTAACCCTATACCTAACTCAACCCTAACCCTAACCCTAACCCTAACCCTAACCCTAACCCTAACACTAACCCTAACCCTATACCTAACCCCAACCCTAACCCTAACCCCAACCCTAACCCTAACCCCAACCCTAACCCTAACCCTAACCCTAACACTAACCCTAACCCCAACCCCAACCCTAACCCTATACCTAACTCAACCCTAACCCTAACCCTAACCCTAACCCTAACCCTAACCCTTACCCTAACCCTAACCCTAACCCTAACCCCAACCCTAACCCTAACCCTAACCCTATACCTAACTCAACCCTAACCCTAACCCCAACCCTAACCCTAACCCTAACCCTAACCCTAACCCCAACCCTAACCCTAACCCCAACCCTAACCCTAACCCTAACCCTAACCCTAACCCTAACCCCAACCCTAACCCTATACCTAACTCAACCCTATCCCTAACCCCAACCCCAACCCTAACCCTAACCCTAACCCTAACCATAACCCTAACCCTAACCCTAACCCTAACCCTAACCCTATACCTAACCCCAACCCTAACCCTAACCCTAACCCCAACCCTAACCCTAACCCCAACCCTAACCCTATACCTAACCCCAACCCTAACCCTAACCCTAACCCTAACCCTAACCCTAACCCTAACCCTAACCCTAACCCTAACCCCAACCCTAACCCTATACCTAACCCCAACCCTAACCCTAACCGCAACCCTAACCCTAACCCCAACCCTAACCCTATACCTAACCCCAACCCTAAACCTAACCCTAACCCCAACCCTAACCCTAACCCTAACCCTAACCCTAACCCTAACCCTAACCCTAACCCCAACCCTAACCCTATACCTAACTCAACCCTAACCCTAACCCCAACCCTAACCCTAACCGTAACCCTAACCCTAACCCTAACCCTAACCCCAACCCTAACCCTAACCCTAACCCTAACCCTAACCCTAACCCTAACCCCAACCCTAACCCTAACCACAACCCTAACCCTAACCCTTACCCTAACACTAAACCTAACCCCAACCCTAACCCTATACCTAACTCAACCCTAACCCTAACCCCAACCCTAACCCTAACCCTAACCCTAACCCTAACCCTAACCCCAACCCTAACCCTAACCCTAACCCTAACCCTAACCCTAACCCTAACCCTAACACTATCCCTAACCCTAACCCTAACCCTAACCCTAACCCTAACCCTAACCCCACCCTAACCCTAACCCTAACCCTATACCTAACTCAACCCTAACCCTAACCCCAACCCTAACCCTAACCCTAACCCTAACCCTAACCCCAACCCTAAACCTAACCCCAACCCTAACCCTAACCCTAACCCTATACCTAACTCAACCCTAACCCTAACCCCAACCCTAACCCTAACCCTAACCCTAACCCTAACCCTAACCCCAACCCTAACCCTATACCTAACTCAACCCTAACCCTAACCCGAACCCGAACCCTAACCCTAACCCTAACCCCAACCCTAACCCTATACCTAACTCAACCCTAACACTAACCCTAACCCTAACCCTAACCCTAACCCTAACCCTAACCCTAACCCTAACCCTAACCCTAACCCTATACCTAACTCAACCCTAACCCTAACCCCAAACCTAACCCTAACCCTAACCCTAACCCTAACCCTATACCTAACACCAACCCTAACCCTAACCCTAACCCTAACCCTAACCCTATACCTAACTTAACCCTAACCATAACCCCAACCCCAACCCTAACCCTAACCCCAACCCTAACCCTAACCCTAACCCTAACCCTAACCCTATTCCTAACTCAACACTAACCCTAACCCCAACCCTAACCCTAACCCTAACCCTAACCCTAACCCTAACCCTAACCCCAACCCTAACCCTAACCCTAACCCTAACCCCAATCCTAACCCTATACCTAACTCAACCCTAACCCTAACCCTAACCCCAACCCTAACCCTAACCCCAACCCTAACCCTAACCCTAACCCTAACCCTATACCTAATTCAACCCTAACCCTAACCCCAACCCTAACCCTAACCCTAACCCTAACCCTAACCCTAACCCCAACCCTAACCCTAACCCCAACCCTAACCCTAACCCTAACCCTAACCCTAACCCTATACCTAACTCTACCCTAACCCTAACCCCAACCCTAACCCTAACCCTAACCCTAACCCTATCCCTAACCCCAACCCTAACCCTATACCTAACTCAACCCTAACCCTAACCCTAACCCTAACCCCAACCCTAACCCTATACCTAACTCAACCCTAACCCTAACCCTAACCCTAACCCTAACCCTAACCCCAACCCTAACCCTAACCCTAACCCTAACCCTAACCCTAACCCCAACCTTAACCCTATACATAACTCAACCCTAACCCTAACCCTAACCCTAACCCTAACCCTAACCCTAACCCCAACCCTAACCCTATACCTAACTCAACCCTAACCCTAACCCTAACCCTAACCCTAACCCTATACCTAACTCAACCCTAACCCTAACCCCAACCCTAACCCTAACTCAACCCTAACCCTAACCCTAACCCTCACCCTAACACTAACCCTAACCCTAACCCTAACCCTAACCCTAACCCCAACCCTAACCCTATACCTAACTCAACCCTAACCCTAACCCTAACCCTAACCCTAACCCTAACCCCAACCCTAACCCTATACCTAACCCCAACCCTAACCCTAACCCTAACCCTAACCCCAACCCTAACCCTAACCCCAACCCCAACCCTAACCCTATACCTATCCCCAACCCTAACCCTAACCCTAACCCTAACCCTAACACTAACCCTAACCCCAACCCTAAACCTATACCTAACCCCAACCCTAACCCTAACCCCAACCCTAACCCTAACCCCAACACTAACCCTATACCTAACCCCAACCCTAAACCTAACCCTAACCCCAACCCTAACCCTAACCCTAACCCTAACCCCAACCCTAACCCTATACCTAACTCAACCCTAACCCTAACCCCAACCCTAACCCTAACCGTAACCCTAACCCTAACCCTAACCCCAACCCTAATCCTAACCCTAACCCTAACCCTAACCCTAACCCCAACCCTAACCCTAACCCCAACCCTAACCCTAACCCTAACCCTAACACTTACCCTAACCCCAACCCTAACCCTATACCTAACTCAACCCTAACCCTAACCCCAACCCTAACCCTAACCCTAACCCTAACCCTAACCCCAACCCTAACCCTAACCCCAACCCTAACCCTAACCCTAACCCTATACCTAACTCAACCCTAACCCTAACCCTAACCCCAACCCTAACCCTAACCCTAACCCTAACCCTATACCTAACCCCAACCCTAACCCTAACCCTAACCCTAACCCTAACCCTAACCCTAACCCTAACCCTGACCCCAACCCTAACCCTATACCTAACCCCAACCGTAACCCTAACCCCAACCCTAACCCTAACCCCAACCCTAACCCTATACCTAACCCCAACCCTAAACCTAACCCTAACCCCAACCCTAACCCTAACCCTAACCCTAACCCTAACCCTAACCCCAACCCTAACCCTATTCCTAACTCAACCCTAACCCTAACCCCAACCCTAACCCTAACCGTAACCCTAACCCTAACCCTAACCCTAACCCTAACCCCAACCCTACCCCTAACCCTAACCCTAACCCCAACCCTAACCCTAACCCCAACCCTAACCCTAACCCTAACCCTAACACTAACACTAACCCCAACCCCAAACCTAACCCTATACCTAACTCAACCCTAACCCTAACCCTAACCCTAACCCTAACCCTAACACTAACCCTAACCCTATACCTAACCCCAACCCTAACCCTAACCCCAACCCTAACCCTATACCTAACCCGAACCCTAAACCTAACCCTAACCCCAACCCTAACCCTAACCCTAACCCTAACCCTAACCCTAACACTAACCCTAACCCTAACCCTAACACTATCCCTAACCCTAACCCTAACCCTAACCCTAACCCTAACCCCACCCTAACCCTAACCCTAACCCTATACCTAACTCAACCCTAACCCTAACCCCAACCCTAACCCTAACCCTAACCCTAACCCCAACCCTAAACCTAACCCCAACCCTAACCCTAACCCTAACCCTATACCTAACTCAACCCTAACCCTAACCCCAACCCTAACCCTAACCCTAACCCTAACCCTAACCCTAACCCTAACCCTAACCCCAACCCTAACCCTATACCTAACTCAACCCTAACCCGAACCCGAACCCTAACCCTAACCCTAACCCCAACCCTAACCCTATACCTAACTCAACCCTAACACTAACCCTAACCCTAACCCTAACCCTAACCCTAACCCTAACCCTAACCCTAACCCTAACCCTAACCCTAACCCTAACCCTAACCCTAACCCTATACCTAACTCAACCCTAACCCTAACCCCAAACCTAACCCTAACCCTAACCCTAACCCTAACCCTATACCTAACACCAACCCTAACCCTAACCCTAACCCTAACCCTAACCCTATACCTAACTTAACCCTAACCATAACCCCAACCCCAACCCTAACCCTAACCCCAACCCTAACCCTAACCCTAACCCTAACCCTAACCCTATACCTAACTCAACACTAACCCTAACCCCAACCCTAACCCTAACCCTAACCCTAACCCTAACCCTAACCCCAACCCTAACCCTAACCCTAACCCTAACCCCAAACCTAACCCTATACCTAACTCAACCCTAACCCTAACCCTAACCCCAACCCTAACCCTAACCCCAACCCTAACCCTAACCCTAACCCTATACCTAATTCAACCCTAACCCTAACCCCAACCCTAACCCTAACCCTAACCCTAACCCTAACCCTAACCCTAACCCCAACCCTAACCCTAACCCCAACCCTAACCCTAACCCTAACCCTAACCCTATACCTAACTCAACCCTAACCCTAACCCCAACCCTAACCCTAACCCTAACCCTAACCCTATCCCTAACCCCAACCCTAACCCTATACCTAACTCAACCCTAACCCTAACCCTAACCCTAACCCCAACCCTAACCCTATACCTAACTCAACCCTAACCCTAACCCTAACCCTAACCCTAACCCCAACCCTAACCCTAACCCTAACCCTAACCCCAACCCTAACCCTAACCCCAACCTTAACCCTATACATAACTCAACCCTAACCCTAACCCTAACCCTAACCCTAACCATAACCCTAACCCTAACCCCAACCCTAACCCTATACCTAACTCAACCCTAACCCTAACCCTAACCCTAACCCTAACCCTATACCTAACTCAACCCTAACCCTAACCCCAACCCTAACCCTAACTCAACCCTAACCCTAACCCTAACCCTCACCCTAACACTAACCCTAACCCTAACCCTAACCCTAACCCTAACCCCAACCCTAACCCTATACCTAACTCAACCCTAACCCTAACCCTAACCCTAACCCTAACCCCAACCCTAACCCTAACCCTATACCTAACCCCAACCCTAACCCTAACCCTAACCCTAACCCCAACCCTAACCCTAACCCCAACCCCAACCCTAACCCTATACCTAACCCCAACCCTAACCCTAACCCTAACCCTAACCCTAACCCTAACACTAACCCTAACCCCAACCCTAAACCTATACCTAACCCCAACCCTAACCCTAACCCCAACCCTAACCCTAACCCCAACACTAACCCTATACCTAACCCCAACCCTAAACCTAACCCTAACCCCAACCCTAACCCTAACCCTAACCCTAACCCTAACCCCAACCCTAACCCTATACCTAACTCAACCCTAACCCTAACCCCAACCCTAACCCTAACCGTAACCCTAACCCTAACCCTAACCCCAACCCTAATCCTAACCCTAACCCTAACCCTAACCCTAAACCCAACCCTAACCCTAACCCCAACCCTAACCCTAACCCTAACACTTACCCTAACCCCAACCCTAACCCTATACCTAACTCAACCCTAACCCTAACCCCAACCCTAACCCTAACCCTAACCCTAACCCCAACCCTAACCCTAACCCCAACCCTAACCCTAACCCTAACCGTATACCTAACTCAACCCTAACCCTAACCCCAACCCTAACCCTAACCCTAACCCTAACCCTATACCTAACCCCAACCCTAACCCTAACCCTAACCCTAACCCTAACCCTAACCCTAACCCTAACCCTGACCCCAACCCTAACCCTATACCTAACCCCAACCCTAACCCTAACCCCAACCCTAACCCTAACCCCAACCCTAACCCTATACCTAACCCCAACCCTAAACCTAACCCTAACCCCAACCCTAACCCTAACCCTAACCCTAACCCTAACCCCAACCCTAACCCTATTCCTAACTCAACCCTAACCCTAACCCCAACCCTAACCCTAACCGTAACCCTAACCCTAACCCTAACCATAACCCTAACCCTAACCCCAACCCTAACCCTATACCTAACTCAACCCTAACCCTAA
>NC_139471.1:28282500-28285000 GCF_057233095.1 Heloderma suspectum | reverse complement strand
AACCTAACCCTAACCCTAACCCTAACCCCAACCCTAACCCTAACCCCAACCCCAACCCTAACCCTATACCTAACCCCAACCCTAACCCTAACCCTAACCCTAACCCTAACCCTAACCCCAACCCTAACCCTATACCTAACCCCAACCCTAACCCTAACCCCAACCCTAACCCTAACCCCAACACTAACCCTATACCTAACCCCAACCCTAAACCTAACCCTAACCCCAACCCTAACCCTAACCCTAACCCTAACCCTAACCCTAACCCCAACCCTAACCCTATACCTAACTCAACCCTAACCCTAACCCCAACCCTAAACCTAACCGTAACCCTAACCCTAACCCTAACCCCAACCCTAACCCTAACCCTAACCCTAACCCTAACCCTAACCCCAACCCTAACCCTAACCCCAACCCTAACCCTAACCCTAACCCTAACACTTACCCTAACCCCAACCCTAACCCTATACCTAACTCAACCCTAACCCTAACCCCAACCCTAACCCTAACCCTAACCCTAACCCTATACCTAACCCCAACCCTAACCCTAACCCTAACCCTAACCCTAACACTAACACTAACACTAACCCTATACCTAACCCCAACCCTAACCCTAACCCTAACCTTAACCCCAACCCTAACCCTAACCCCAACCCCAACCCTAACCCTATACCTAACCCCAACCCTAACCCTAACCCTAACCCTAACCCTAACCCCAACCCTAACCCTATACCTAACCCCAACCCTAACCCTAACCCTAACCCTAACCCCAACCCTAACCCTAACCCCAACCCCAACCCTAACCCTATACCTAACCCCAACCCTAACCCTAACCCTAACCCTAACCCTAACACTAACCCTAACCCCAACCCTAACCCTATACCTAACCCCAACCCTAACCCTAACCCCAACCCTAACCCTAACCCCAACACTAACCCTATACCTAACCCCAACCCTAAACCTAACCCTAACCCCAACCCTAACCCTAACCCTAACCCTAACCCTAACCCTAACCCTAACCCCAACCCTAACCCTATACCTAAGTCAACCCTAACCCTAACCCCAACCCTAACCCTAACCATAACCCTAACCCTAACCCTAACCCCATCCCTAACCCTAACCCTAACCCTAACCCTAACCCCAACCCTAACCCTAACCCCAACCCTAACCCTAACCCTAACCCTAACACTTACCCTAACCCCATCCCTAACCCTATACCTAACTCAACCCTAACCCTAACCCCAACCCTAACCCTAACCCTAACCCTAACCCTAACCCCAACCCTAACCCTAACCCCAACCCCAACCCTAACCCTAACCCTAACCCTATACCTAACTCAACCCTAACCCTAACCCCAACCCTAACCCTAACCCTATACCTAACCCCAACCCTAACCCTAACCCTAACCCTAACCCTAACCCTAACCCTGACCCCAACCCTAACCCTATACCTAACCCCAACCCTAACCCTAACCCCAACCCTAACCCTAACCCCAACCCTAACCCTATACCTAACCCCAACCCTAAACCTAACCCTAACCCCAACCCTAACCCTAACCCTAACCCTAACCCTAACCCTAACCCCAACCCTAACCCTATTCCTAACTCAACCCTAACCCTAACCCCAACCCTAACCCTAACCGTAACCCTAACCCTAACCCTAACCCTAACCCTAATCCTAACCCCAACCCTAACCCTAACCCTAACCCTAACCCCAACCCTAACCCTAACCCCAACCCTAACCCTAACCCTAACCCTAACACTAACACTAACCCCAACCCCAACCCTAACCCTATACCTAACTCAACCCTAACCCTAACCCTAACCCTAACCCTAACCCTAACCCTAACACTAACCCTAACCCTATACCTAACCCCAACCCTAACCCTAACCCCAACCCTAACCCTATACCTAACCCCAACCCTAAACCTAACCCTAACCCCAACCCTAACCCTAACCCTAACCCTAACCCTAACCCTAACCCTAACCCCAACCCTAACCCTATACCTAACTCAACCCTAACCCTAACCCCAACCCTAACCCTAACCGTAACCCTAACCCTAACCCTAACCCTAACCCTAACCCCAACCCTAACCCTAACCCTAACCCTAACCCTAACCCTAACCCTAACCCCAACCCTAACCCTAACCCCAACCCTAACCCTAACCCTAACCCTAACACTAACCCTAACCCCAACCCTAAACCTATACCTAACTCAACCCTAACCCTAACCCCAACCCTAACACTAACCCTAACCCTAACCCTAACCCTAACCCTAACCCTTACCCTAACCCTAACCCTAACCCTAACCCCAACCCTAACCCTAACCCTAACCCTAACCCTATACCTAACTCAACCCTAACACTAACCCCAACCCTAACCCTAACCCTAACCCTAACCCTAACCCTAACCCTAACCCCAACCCTAACCCTAACCCCAACCCTAACCCTAACCCTAACCCTAACCCTAACCCTAACCCCAACCCTAACCCTATACCTAAC
>NC_139471.1:28245000-28247500 GCF_057233095.1 Heloderma suspectum | reverse complement strand
CTAACCCTAACCCTAACCCTATTCCTAACCCCAACCCTAACCCTAACCCTAACCCTAACCCTAACCCTAACCCTAACACTAACCCTAACCCTATACCTAACCCCAACCCTAACCCTAACCCTAACCCTAACCCTAACCCCAACCCTAACCCTAACCCCAACCCCAACCCTAACCCTATACCTAACCCCAACCCTAACCCTAACCCTAACCCTAACCCTAACCCTAACCCCAACCCTAAACCTATACCTAACCCCAACCCTAACCCTAACCCTAACCCTAACCCCAACCCTAACCCTAACCCCAACCCGAACCCTAACCCTATACCTAACCCCAACCCTAACCCTAACCCTAACCCTAACCCTAACCCTAACCCCAACCCTAACCCTATACCTAACCCCAACCCTAACCCTAACCCCAACCCTAACCCTAACCCCAACACTAACCCTATACCTAACCCCAACCCTAAACCTAACCCTAACCCCAACCCTAACCCTAACCCTAACCCTAACCCTAACCCTAACCCTAACCCCAACCCTAACCCTATACCTAACTCAACCCTAACCCTAACCCCAACCCTAAACCTAACCGTAACCCTAACCCTAACCCTAACCCCAACCCTAACCCTAACCCTAACCCTAACCCTAACCCTAACCCCAACCCTAACCCTAACCCCAACCCTAACCCTAACCCTAACCCTAACACTTACCCTAACCCCAACCCTAACCCTATACCTAACTCAACCCTAACCCTAACCCCAACCCTAACCCTAACCCTAACCCTAACCCTATACCTAACCCCAACCCTAACCCTAACCCTAACCCTAACCCTAACACTAACACTAACACTAACCCTGTACCTAACCCCAACCCTAACCCTAACCCTAACCTTAACCCCAACCCTAACCCTAACCCCAACCCCAACCCTAACCCTATACCTAACCAAAACCCTAACCCTAACCCTAACCCTAACCCTAACCCTAACCCCAACCCTAACCCTATACCTAACCCCAACCCTAACCCTAACCCTAACCCTAACCCCAACCCTAACCCTAACCCCAACCCCAACCCTAACCCTATACCTAACCCCAACCCTAACCCTAACCCTAACCCTAACCCTAACACTAACCCTAACCCCAACCCTAACCCTATACCTAACCCCAACCCTAACCCTAACCCCAACCCTAACCCTAACCCCAACACTAACCCTATACCTAACCCCAACCCTAAACCTAACCCTAACCCCAACCCTAACCCTAACCCTAACCCTAACCCTAACCCTAACCCCAACCCTAACCCTATACCTAAGTCAACCCTAACCCTAACCCCAACCCTAACCCTAACCGTAACCCTAACCCTAACCCTAACCCCATCCCTAACCCTAACCCTAACCCTAACCCTAACCCCAACCCTAACCCTAACCCCAACCCTAACCCTAACCCTAACCCTAACACTTACCCTAACCCCATCCCTAACCCTATACCTAACTCAACCCTAACCCTAACCCCAACCCTAACCCTAACCCTAACCCTAACCCTAACCCCAACCCTAACCCTAACCCCAACCCCAACCCTAACCCTAACCCTAACCCTATACCTAACTCAACCCTAACCCTAACCCCAACCCTAACCCTAACCCTATACCTAACCCCAACCCTAACCCTAACCCTAACCCTAACCCTAACCCTAACCCTAACCCTGACCCCAACCCTAACCCTATACCTAACCCCAACCCTAACCCTAACCCCAACCCTAACCCTAACCCCAACCCTAACCCTATACCTAACCCCAACCCTAAACCTAACCCTAACCCCAACCCTAACCCTAACCCTAACCCTAACCCTAACCCTAACCCTAACCCCAACCCTAACCCTATTCCTAACTCAACCCTAACCCTAACCCCAACCCTAACCCTAACCGTAACCCTAACCCTAACCCTAACCCTAATCCTAACCCCAACCCTAACCCTAACCCTAACCCTAACCCCAACCCTAACCCTAACCCCAACCCTAACCCTAACCCTAACCCTAACACTAACACTAACCCCAACCCCAACCCTAACCCTATACCTAACTCAACCCTAACCCTAACCCTAACCCTAACCCTAACCCTAACACTAACCCTAACCCTATACCTAACCCCAACCCTAACCCTAACCCCAACCCTAACCCTATACCTAACCCCAACCCTAAACCTAACCCTAACCCCAACCCTAACCCTAACCCTAACCCTAACCCTAACCCTAACCCTAACCCCAACCCTAACCCTATACCTAACTCAACCCTAACCCTAACCCCAACCCTAACCCTAACCGTAACCCTAACCCTAACCCTAACCCTAACCCTAACCCTAACCCCAACCCTAACCCTAACCCTAACCCTAACCCTAACCCTAACCCTAACCCTACCCCCAACCCTAACCCTAACCCCAACCCTAACCCTAACCCTAACCCTAACACTAACCCTAACCCCAACCCTAAACCTATACCTAACTCAACCCTAACCC
>NC_139471.1:28195000-28200000 GCF_057233095.1 Heloderma suspectum | reverse complement strand
CCTAACCCTAACCCCAACCCTAACCCTAACCCTAACCCTAACCCCAACCCTAACCCTAACCCCAACCCTAACCCTAACCCTATCCCTAACCCTATACCTAACTCAACCCTAACCCTAACCCCAACCCTAACCCTAACCCTAACCCTAACCCTATTCCTAACCCCAACCCTAACCCTAACCCTAACCCTAACCCTAACCCTAACCCTATACCTAACCCCAACCCTAACCCTAACCCTAACCCTAACCCCAACCCTAACCCTAACCCCAACCCCAACCCTAACCCTATACCTAACCCCAACCCTAACCCTAACCCTAACCCTAACCCTAACCCTAACCCCAACCCTAACCCTATACCTAACCCCAAACCTAACCCTAACCCTAACCCTAACCCCAACCCTAACCCTAACCCCAACCCCAACCCTAACCCTATACCTAACCCCAACCCTAACCCTAACCCTAACCCTAACCCTAACCCTAACCCCAACCCTAACCCTATACCTAACCCCAACCCTAACCCTAACCCCAACCCTAACCCTAACCCCAACACTAACCCTATACCTAACCCCAACCCTAAACCTAACCCTAACCCCAACCCTAACCCTAACCCTAACCCTAACCCTAACCCTAACCCCAACCCTAACCCTATACCTAACTCAACCCTAACCCTAACCCCAACCCTAAACCTAACCGTAACCCTAACCCTAACCCTAACCCCAACCCTAACCCTAACCCTAACCCTAACCCTAACCCTAACCCCAACCCTAACCCTAACCCCAACCCTAACCCTAACCCTAACCCTAACACTTACCCTAACCCCAACCCTAACCCTATACCTAACTCAACCCTAACCCTAACCCCAACCCTAACCCTAACCCTAACCCTAACCCTATACCTAACCCCAACCCTAACCCTAACCCTAACCCTAACCCTAACACTAACACTAACACTAACCCTATACCTAACCCCAACCCTAACCCTAACCCTAACCTTAACCCCAACCCTAACCCTAACCCCAACCCCAACCCTAACCCTATACCTAACCCCAACCCTAACCCTAACCCTAACCCTAACCCTAACCCTAACCCCAACCCTATCCCTATACCTAACCCCAACCCTAACCCTAACCCTAACCCTAACCCCAACCCTAACCCTAACCCCAACCCCAACCCTAACCCTATACCTAACCCCAACCCTAACCCTAACCCTAACCCTAACCCTAACACTAACCCTAACCCCAACCCTAACCCTATACCTAACCCCAACCCTAACCCTAACCCCAACCCTAACCCTAACCCCAACACTAACCCTATACCTAACCCCAACCCTAAACCTAACCCTAACCCCAACCCTAACCCTAACCCTAACCCTAACCCTAACCCTAACCCCAACCCTAACCCTATACCTAAGTCAACCCTAACCCTAACCCCAACCCTAACCCTAACCATAACCCTAACCCTAACCCTAACCCCATCCCTAACCCTAACCCTAACCCTAACCCTAACCCCAACCCTAACCCTAACCCCAACCCTAACCCTAACCCTAACCCTAACACTTACCCTAACCCCATCCCTAACCCTATACCTAACTCAACCCTAACCCTAACCCCAACCCTAACCCTAACCCTAACCCTAACCCTAACCCCAACCCTAACCCTAACCCCAACCCCAACCCTAACCCTAACCCTAACCCTATACCTAACTCAACCCTAACCCTAACCCCAACCCTAACCCTAACCCTATACCTAACCCCAACCCTAACCCTAACCCTAACCCTAACCCTAACCCTAACCCTAACCCTAACCCTGACCCCAACCCTAACCCTATACCTAACCCCAACCCTAACCCTAACCCCAACCCTAACCCTAACCCCAACCCTAACCCTATACCTAACCCCAACCCTAAACCTAACCCTAACCCCAACCCTAACCCTAACCCTAACCCTAACCCTAACCCTAACCCCAACCCTAACCCTATTCCTAACTCAACCCTAACCCTAACCCCAACCCTAACCCTAACCGTAACCGTAACCCTAACCCTAACCCTAACCCTAACCCTAATCCTAACCCCAACCCTAACCCTAACCCTAACCCTAACCCCAACCCTAACCCTAACCCCAACCCTAACCCTAACCCTAACCCTAACACTAACACTAACCCCAACCCCAACCCTAACCCTATACCTAACTCAACCCTAACCCTAACCCTAACCCTAACCCTAACCCTAACCCTAACACTAACCCTAACCCTATACCTAACCCCAACCCTAACCCTAACCCCAACCCTAACCCTATACCTAACCCCAACCCTAAACCTAACCCTAACCCCAACCCTAACCCTAACCCTAACCCTAACCCTAACCCTAACCCTAACCCCAACCCTAACCCTATACCTAACTCAACCCTAACCCTAACCCCAACCCTAACCCTAACCGTAACCCTAACCCTAACCCTAACCCTAACCCTAACCCCAACCCTAACCCTAACCCTAACCCTAACCCTAACCCTAACCCTAACCCCAACCCTAACCCTAACCCCAACCCTAACCCTAACCCTAACCCTAACACTAACCCTAACCCCAACCCTAAACCTATACCTAACTCAACCCTAACCCTAACCCCAACCCTAACACTAACCCTAACCCTAACCCTAACCCTAACCCTAACCCTTACCCTAACCCTAACCCTAACCCTAACCCCAACCCTAACCCTAACCCTAACCCTAACCCTATACCTAACTCAACCCTAACACTAACCCCAACCCTAACCCTAACCCTAACCCTAACCCTAACCCTAACCCTAACCCCAACCCTAACCCTAACCCCAACCCTAACCCTAACCCTAACCCTAACCCTAACCCTAACCCTAACCCCAACCCTAACCCTATACCTAACTCAACCCTATCCCTAACCCCAACCCTAACCCCAACCCTAACCCTAACCCTAACCCTAACCCTAACCCTATACCTAACCCCAACCCTAACCCTAACCCTAACCCTAACCCTAACCCTAACCCTAACCCTATACCTAACCCCAACCCTAACCCTAACCCTAACCTTAACCCCAACCCTAACCCTAACCCCAACCCTAACCCTATACCTAACCCCAACCCTAACCCTAACCCTAACCCTAACCCTAACCCCAACCCTAACCCTATACCTAACCCCAACCCTAACCCTAACCCTAACCCTAACCCCAACCCTAACCCTAACCCCAACCCCAACCCTAACCCTATACCTAACCCCAACCCTAACCCTAACCCTAACCCTAACCCTAACCCTAACACTAACCCTAACCCCAACCCTAACCCTATACCTAACCCTAACCCCAACCCTAACCCTAACCCTAACCCTAACCCTAACCCCAACCCTAACCCTATACCTAACTCAACCCTAACCCTAACCCCAACCCTAACCCTAACCGTAACCCTAACCCTAACCCTAACCCCATCCCTAACCCTAACCCTAACCCTAACCCTAACCCTAACCCCAACCCTAACCCTAACCCCAACCCTAACCCTAACCCTAACCCTAACACTTACCCTAACCCCATCCCTAACCCTATACCTAACTCAACCCTAACCCTAACCCCAACCCTAACCCTAACCCTAACCCTAACCCTAACCCCAAACCTATCCCTAACCCCAACCCTAACCCTAACCCTAACCCTATACCTAACTCAACCCTAACCCTAACCCCAACCCTAACCCTAACCCTAACCCTAACTCTATACCTAACCCCAACCCTAACCCTAACCCTAACCCTAACCCTAACCCTAACCCTAACCCTAACCCTGACCCCAACCCTAACCCTATACCTAACCCCAACCCTAACCCTAACCCCAACCCTAACCCTAACCCCAACCCTAACCCTATACCTAACCCCAACCCTAAACCTAACCCTAACCCCAACCCTAACCCTAACCCTAACCCTAACCCTAACCCTAACCCTAACCCTAACCCTAACCCCAACCCTAACCCTATTCCTAACTCATCCCTAACCCTAACCCCAACCCTAACCCTAACCGTAACCCTAACCCTAACCCTAACCCTAACCCTAACCCCAACCCTAACCCTAACCCTAACCCTAACCCCAACCCTAACCCTAACCCCAACCCTAACCCTAACCCTAACCCTAACACTAACACTAACCCCAACCCCAACCCTAACCCTATACCTAACTCAACCCTAACCCTAACCCTAACCCTAACCCTAACCCTAACACTAACCCTAACCCTATACCTAACCCCAACCCTAACCCTAACCCCAACCCTAACCCTATACCTAACCCCAACCCTAAACCTAACCCTAACCCCAACCCTAACCCTAACCCTAACCCTAACCCTAACCCCAACCCTAACCCTATACCTAACTCAACCCTAACCCTAACCCCAACCCTAACCCTAACCGTAACCCTAACCCTAACCCTAACCCTAACCCCAACCCTAACCCTAACCCTAACCCTAACCCTAACCCTAACCCCAACCCTAACCCTAACCCCAACCCTAACCCTAACCCTAACACTAACCCTAACCCCAACCCTAAACCTATACCTAACTCAACCCTAACCCTAACCCCAACCCTAACCCTAACCCTAACCCTAACCCTAACCCTAACCCTAACCCTTACCCTAACCCTAACCCTAACCCTAACCCCAACCCTAACCCTAACCCTAACCCTATACCTAACTCAACCCTAACACTAACCCCAACCCTAACCCTAACCCTAACCCTAACCCTAACCCTAACCCCAACCCTAAGCCTAACCCCAACCCCAACCCTAACCCTAACCATAACCCTAACCCCAACCCTAACCCTATACCTAACTCAACCCTATCCCTAACCCCAACCCTAACCCTAACCCTAACCCTAACCCTAACCATAACCCTAACCCTAACCCTAACCCTAACCCCAACCCTAACCCTAACCCCAACCCTAACCCTAACCCTAACCCTAACACTAACCCCAACCCCAACCCTAACCCTATACCTAACTCAACCCTAACCCTAAC
>NC_139471.1:28162500-28170000 GCF_057233095.1 Heloderma suspectum | reverse complement strand
CCCCAACCCTAACCCTAACCGTAACCCTAACCCTAACCCTAACCCCATCCCTAACCCTAACCCTAACCCTAACCCTAACCCCAACCCTAACCCTAACCCCAACCCTAACCCTAACCCTAACCCTAACACTTACCCTAACCCCATCCCTAACCCTATACCTAACTCAACCCTAACCCTAACCCCAACCCTAACCCTAACCCTAACCCTAACCCTAACCCCAACCCTAACCCTAACCCCAACCCCAACCCTAACCCTAACCCTAACCCTATACCTAACTCAACCCTAACCCTAACCCCAACCCTAACCCTAACCCTATACCTAACCCCAACCCTAACCCTAACCCTAACCCTAACCCTAACCCTAACCCTAACCCTGACCCCAACCCTAACCCTATACCTAACCCCAACCCTAACCCTAACCCCAACCCTAACCCTAACCCCAACCCTAACCCTATACCTAACCCCAACCCTAAACCTAACCCTAACCCCAACCCTAACCCTAACCCTAACCCTAACCCTAACCCTAACCCTAACCCCAACCCTAACCCTATTCCTAACTCAACCCTAACCCTAACCCCAACCCTAACCCTAACCGTAACCCTAACCCTAACCCTAACCCTAATCCTAACCCCAACCCTAACCCTAACCCTAACCCTAACCCCAACCCTAACCCTAACCCCAACCCTAACCCTAACCCTAACCCTAACACTAACACTAACCCCAACCCCAACCCTAACCCTATACCTAACTCAACCCTAACCCTAACCCTAACCCTAACCCTAACCCTAACCCTAACACTAACCCTAACCCTATACCTAACCCCAACCCTAACCCTAACCCCAACCCTAACCCTATACCTAACCCCAACCCTAAACCTAACCCTAACCCCAACCCTAACCCTAACCCTAACCCTAACCCTAACCCTAACCCTAACCCCAACCCTAACCCTATACCTAACTCAACCCTAACCCTAACCCCAACCCTAACCCTAACCGTAACCCTAACCCTAACCCTAACCCTAACCCTAACCCTAACCCCAACCCTAACCCTAACCCTAACCCTAACCCTAACCCTAACCCTAACCCTAACCCCAACCCTAACCCTAACCCCAACCCTAACCCTAACCCTAACCCTAACACTAACCCTAACCCCAACCCTAAACCTATACCTAACTCAACCCTAACCCTAACCCCAACCCTAACCCTAACCCTAACCCTAACCCTAACCCTAACCCTTACCCTAACCCTAACCCTAACCCTAACCCCAACCCTAACCCTAACCCTAACCCTATACCTAACTCAACCCTAACACTAACCCCAACCCTAACCCTAACCCTAACCCTAACCCTAACCCTAACCCCAACCCTAACCCTAACCCCAACCCTAACCCTAACCCTAACCCTAACCCTAACCCTAACCCCAACCCTAACCCTATACCTAACTCAACCCTATCCCTAACCCCAACCCTAACCCCAACCCTAACCCTAACCCTAACCCTAACCCTAACCCTATACCTAACCCCAACCCTAACCCTAACCCTAACCCTAACCCTAACCCTAACCCTAACACTAACCCTAACCCTATACCTAACCCCAACCCTAACCCTAACCCTAACCTTAACCCCAACCCTAACCCTAACCCCAACCCCAACCCTAACCCTATACCTAACCCCAACCCTAACCCTAACCCTAACCCTAACCCTAACCCTAACCCCAACCCTAACCCTATACCTAACCCCAACCCTAACCCTAACCCTAACCCTAACCCCAACCCTAACCCTAACCCCAACCCCAACCCTAACCCTATACCTAACCCCAACCCTAACCCTAACCCTAACCCTAACCCTAACACTAACCCTAACCCCAACCCTAACCCTATACCTAACCCCAACCCTAACCCTAACCCCAACCCTAACCCTAACCCCAACACTAACCCTATACCTAACCCCAACCCTAAACCTAACCCTAACCCCAACCCTAACCCTAACCCTAACCCTAACCCTAACCCCAACCCTAACCCTATACCTAACTCAACCCTAACCCTAACCCCAACCCTAACCCTAACCGTAACCCTAACCCTAACCCTAACCCCATCCCTAACCCTAACCCTAACCCTAACCCTAACCCCAACCCTAACCCTAACCCCAACCCTAACCCTAACCCTAACCCTAACCCTAACACTTACCCTAACCCCATCCCTAACCCTATACCTAACTCAACCCTAACCCTAACCCCAACCCTAACCCTAACCCTAACCCTAACCCTAACCCCAAACCTAACCCTAACCCCAACCCTAACCCTAACCCTATACCTAACTCAACCCTAACCCTAACCCCAACCCTAACCCTAACCCTAACCCTAACCCTATACCTAACCCCAACCCTAACCCTAACCCTAACCCTAACCCTAACCCTAACCCTAACCCTGACCCCAACCCTAACCCTATACCTAACCCCAACCCTAACCCTAACCCCAACCCTAACCCTAACCCCAACCCTAACCCTATACCTAACCCCAACCCTAAACCTAACCCTAACCCCAACCCTAACCCTAACCCTAACCCTAACCCTAACCCTAACCCCAACCCTAACCCTATTCCTAACTCAACCCTAACCCTAACCCCAACCCTAACCCTAACCGTAACCCTAACCCTAACCCTAACCCTAACCCTAACCCCAACCCTAACCCTAACCCTAACCCTAACCCCAACCCTAACCCTAACCCCAACCCTAACCCTAACCCTAACCCTAACACTAACACTAACCCCAACCCCAACCCTAACCCTATACCTAACTCAACCCTAACCCTAACCCTAACCCTAACCCTAACCCTAACACTAACCCTAACCCTATACCTAACCCCAACCCTAACCCTAACCCCAACCCTAACACTATACCTAACCCCAACCCTAAACCTAACCCTAACCCCAACCCTAACCCTAACCCTAACCCTAACCCTAACCCTAACCCCAACCCTAACCCTATACCTAACTCAACCCTAACCCTAACCCCAACCCTAACCCTAACCGTAACCCTAACCCTAACCCTAACCCTAACCCCAACCCTAACCCTAACCCTAACCCTAACCCTAACCCTAACCCCAACCCTAACCCTAACCCCAACCCTAACCCTAACCCTAACCCTAACACTAACCCTAACCCCAACCCTAAACCTATACCTAACTCAACCCTAACCCTAACCCCAACCCTAACCCTAACCCTAACCCTAACCCTAACCCTAACCCTAACCCTAACCCTTACCCTAACCCTAACCCTAACCCTAACCCCAACCCTAACCCTAACCCTAACCCTAACCCTATACCTAACTCAACCCTAACACTAACCCCAACCCTAACCCTAACCCTAACCCTAACCCTAACCCTACCCTAACCCCAACCCTAACCCTAACCCCAACCCTAACCCTAACCCTAACCCTAACCCCAACCCTAACCCTATACCTAACTCAACCCTATCCCTAACCCCAACCCTAACCCTAACCCTAACCCTAACCCTAACCATAACCCTAACCCTAACCCTAACCCTAACCCCAACCCTAACCCTAACCCCAACCCTAACCCTAACCCTAACCCTAACACTAACACTAACCCCAACCCCAACCCTAACCCTATACCTAACTCAACCCTAACCCTAACCCTAACCCTAACCCTAACCCTAACCCTAACACTAACCCTAACCCTATACCTAACCCCAACCCTAACCCTAACCCCAACCCTAACCCTATACCTAACCCCAACCCTAAACCTAACCCTAACCCCAACCCTAACCCTAACCCTAACCCTAACCCAACCCCCAACCCTAACCCTATACCTAACTCAACCCTAACCCTAACCCCAACCCTAACCCTAACCGTAACCCTAACCCTAACCCTAACCCTAACCCCAACCCTAACCCTAACCCTAACCCTAACCCTAACACTAACACTAACACTAACCCTGTACCTAACCCCAACCCTAACCCTAACCCTAACCTTAACCCCAACCCTAACCCTAACCCCAACCCCAACCCTAACCCTATACCTAACCAAAACCCTAACCCTAACCCTAACCCTAACCCTAACCCTAACCCCAACCCTAACCCTATACCTAACCCCAACCCTAACCCTAACCCTAACCCTAACCCCAACCCTAACCCTAACCCCAACCCCAACCCTAACCCTATACCTAACCCCAACCCTAACCCTAACCCTAACCCTAACCCTAACACTAACCCTAACCCCAACCCTAACCCTATACCTAACCCCAACCCTAACCCTAACCCCAACCCTAACCCTAACCCCAACACTAACCCTATACCTAACCCCAACCCTAAACCTAACCCTAACCCCAACCCTAACCCTAACCCTAACCCTAACCCTAACCCTAACCCCAACCCTAACCCTATACCTAAGTCAACCCTAACCCTAACCCCAACCCTAACCCTAACCGTAACCCTAACCCTAACCCTAACCCCATCCCTAACCCTAACCCTAACCCTAACCCTAACCCCAACCCTAACCCTAACCCCAACCCTAACCCTAACCCTAACCCTAACACTTACCCTAACCCCATCCCTAACCCTATACCTAACTCAACCCTAACCCTAACCCCAACCCTAACCCTAACCCTAACCCTAACCCTAACCCCAACCCTAACCCTAACCCCAACCCCAACCCTAACCCTAACCCTAACCCTATACCTAACTCAACCCTAACCCTAACCCCAACCCTAACCCTAACCCTATACCTAACCCCAACCCTAACCCTAACCCTAACCCTAACCCTAACCCTAACCCTAACCCTGACCCCAACCCTAACCCTATACCTAACCCCAACCCTAACCCTAACCCCAACCCTAACCCTAACCCCAACCCTAACCCTATACCTAACCCCAACCCTAAACCTAACCCTAACCCCAACCCTAACCCTAACCCTAACCCTAACCCTAACCCTAACCCTAACCCTAACCCCAACCCTAACCCTATTCCTAACTCAACCCTAACCCTAACCCCAACCCTAACCCTAACCGTAACCCTAACCCTAACCCTAACCCTAATCCTAACCCCAACCCTAACCCTAACCCTAACCCTAACCCCAACCCTAACCCTAACCCCAACCCTAACCCTAACCCTAACCCTAACCCTAACACTAACACTAACCCCAACCCCAACCCTAACCCTATACCTAACTCAACCCTAACCCTAACCCTAACCCTAACCCTAACCCTAACCCTAACACTAACCCTAACCCTATACCTAACCCCAACCCTAACCCTAACCCCAACCCTAACCCTATACCTAACCCCAACCCTAAACCTAACCCTAACCCCAACCCTAACCCTAACCCTAACCCTAACCCTAACCCTAACCCTAACCCCAACCCTAACCCTATACCTAACTCAACCCTAACCCTAACCCCAACCCTAACCCTAACCGTAACCCTAACCCTAACCCTAACCCTAACCCTAACCCTAACCCCAACCCTAACCCTAACCCTAACCCTAACCCTAACCCTAACCCTAACCCTAACCCCAACCCTAACCCTAACCCCAACCCTAACCCTAACCCTAACCCTAACACTAACCCTAACCCCAACCCTAAACCTATACCTAACTCAACCCTAACCCTAACCCCAACCCTAACCCTAACCCTAACCCTAACCCTAACCCTAACCCTTACCCTAACCCTAACCCTAACCCTAACCCCAACCCTAACCCTAACCCTAACCCTATACCTAACTCAACCCTAACACTAACCCCAACCCTAACCCTAACCCTAACCCTAACCCTAACCCTAACCCCAACCCTAACCCTAACCCCAACCCTAACCCTAACCCTAACCCTAACCCTAACCCTAACCCCAACCCTAACCCTATACCTAACTCAACCCTATCCCTAACCCCAACCCTAACCCCAACCCTAACCCTAACCCTAACCCTAACCCTAACCCTATACCTAACCCCAACCCTAACCCTAACCCTAACCCTAACCCTAACCCTAACCCTAACCCTAACCCTAACCCTAACACTAACCCTAACCCTATACCTAACCCCAACCCTAACCCTAACCCTAACCTTAACCCCAACCCTAACCCTAACCCCAACCCCAACCCTAACCCTATACCTAACCCCAACCCTAACCCTAACCCTAACCCTAACCCTAACCCTAACCCCAACCCTAACCCTATACCTAACCCCAACCCTAACCCTAACCCTAACCCTAACCCCAACCCTAACCCTAACCCCAACCCCAACCCTAACCCTATACCTAACCCCAACCCTAACCCTAACCCTAACCCTAACCCTAACACTAACCCTAACCCCAACCCTAACCCTATACCTAACCCCAACCCTAACCCTAACCCCAACCCTAACCCTAACCCCAACACTAACCCTATACCTAACCCCAACCCTAAACCTAACCCTAACCCCAACCCTAACCCTAACCCTAACCCTAACCCTAACCCCAACCCTAACCCTATACCTAACTCAACCCTAACCCTAACCCCAACCCTAACCCTAACCGTAACCCTAACCCTAACCCTAACCCCATCCCTAACCCTAACCCTAACCCTAACCCTAACCCCAACCCTAACCCTAACCCCAACCCTAACCCTAACCCTAACCCTAACCCTAACACTTACCCTAACCCCATCCCTAACCCTATACCTAACTCAACCCTAACCCTAACCCCAACCCTAACCCTAACCCTAACCCTAACCCTAACCCCAAACCTAACCCTAACCCCAACCCTAACCCTAACCCTATACCTAACTCAACCCTAACCCTAACCCCAACCCTAACCCTAACCCTAACCCTAACCCTATACCTAACCCCAACCCTAACCCTAACCCTAACCCTAACCCTAACCCTAACCCTAACCCTGACCCCAACCCTAACCCTATACCTAACCCCAACCCTAACCCTAACCCCAACCCTAACCCTAACCCCAACCCTAACCCTATACCTAACCCCAACCCTAAACCTAACCCTAACCCCAACCCTAACCCTAACCCTAACCCTAACCCTAACCCTAACCCCAACCCTAACCCTATTCCTAACTCAACCCTAACCCTAACCCCAACCCTAACCCTAACCGTAACCCTAACCCTAACCCTAACCCTAACCCTAACCCCAACCCTAACCCTAACCCTAACCCTAACCCCAACCCTAACCCTAACCCCAACCCTAACCCTAACCCTAACCCTAACACTAACACTAACCCCAACCCCAACCCTAACCCTATACCTAACTCAACCCTAACCCTAACCCTAACCCTAACCCTAACCCTAACCCTAACACTAACCCTAACCCTATACCTAACCCCAACCCTAACCCTAACCCCAACCCTAACACTATACCTAACCCCAACCCTAAACCTAACCCTAACCCCAACCCTAACCCTAACCCTAACCCTAACCCTAACCCTAACCCCAACCCTAACCCTATACCTAACTCAACCCTAACCCTAACCCCAACCCTAACCCTAACCGTAACCCTAACCCTAACCCTA
>NC_139471.1:28142500-28145000 GCF_057233095.1 Heloderma suspectum | reverse complement strand
ACCCTAACCCTAACCCTAACCCTAACCCCAACCCTAACCCTAACCCCAACCCTAACCCTAACCCTAACCCTAACACTAACACTAACCCCAACCCCAACCCTAACCCTATACCTAACTCAACCCTAACCCTAACCCTAACCCTAACCCTAACCCTAACCCTAACACTAACCCTAACCCTATACCTAACCCCAACCCTAACCCTAACCCCAACCCTAACCCTATACCTAACCCCAACCCTAAACCTAACCCTAACCCCAACCCTAACCCTAACCCTAACCCTAACCCTAACCCTAACCCTAACCCCAACCCTAACCCTATACCTAACTCAACCCTAACCCTAACCCCAACCCTAACCCTAACCGTAACCCTAACCCTAACCCTAACCCTAACCCTAACCCTAACCCCAACCCTAACCCTAACCCTAACCCTAACCCTAACCCTAACCCTAACCCCAACCCTAACCCTAACCCCAACCCTAACCCTAACCCTAACCCTAACACTAACCCTAACCCCAACCCTAAACCTATACCTAACTCAACCCTAACCCTAACCCCAACCCTAACCCTAACCCTAACCCTAACCCTAACCCTTACCCTAACCCTAACACTAACCCTAACCCCAACCCTAACCCTAACCCTAACCCTATACCTAACTCAACCCTAACACTAACCCCAACCCTAACCCTAACCCTAACCCTAACCCTAACCCTAACCCCAACCCTAACCCTAACCCCAACCCTAACCCTAACCCTAACCCTAACCCTAACCCTAACCCTAACCCCAACCCTAACCCTATACCTAACTCAACCCTATCCCTAACCCCAACCCTAACCCCAACCCTAACCCTAACCCTAACCCTAACCCTAACCCTATACCTAACCCCAACCCTAACCCTAACCCTAACCCTAACCCTAACCCTAACCCTAACCCTAACCCTAACACTAACCCTAACCCTATACCTAACCCCAACCCTAACCCTAACCCTAACCTTAACCCCAACCCTAACCCTAACCCCAACCCCAACCCTAACCCTATACCTAACCCCAACCCTAACCCTAACCCTAACCCTAACCCTAACCCTAACCCCAACCCTAACCCTATACCTAACCCCAACCCTAACCCTAACCCTAACCCTAACCCCAACCCTAACCCTAACCCCAACCCCAACCCTAACCCTATACCTAACCCCAACCCTAACCCTAACCCTAACCCTAACCCTAACACTAACCCTAACCCCAACCCTAACCCTATACCTAACCCCAACCCTAACCCTAACCCCAACCCTAACCCTAACCCCAACACTAACCCTATACCTAACCCCAACCCTAAACCTAACCCTAACCCCAACCCTAACCCTAACCCTAACCCTAACCCTAACCCCAACCCTAACCCTATACCTAACTCAACCCTAACCCTAACCCCAACCCTAACCCTAACCGTAACCCTAACCCTAACCCTAACCCCATCCCTAACCCTAACCCTAACCCTAACCCTAACCCCAACCCTAACCCTAACCCCAACCCTAACCCTAACCCTAACCCTAACCCTAACACTTACCCTAACCCCATCCCTAACCCTATACCTAACTCAACCCTAACCCTAACCCCAACCCTAACCCTAACCCTAACCCTAACCCTAACCCCAAACCTAACCCTAACCCCAACCCTAACCCTAACCCTATACCTAACTCAACCCTAACCCTAACCCCAACCCTAACCCTAACCCTAACCCTAACCCTATACCTAACCCCAACCCTAACCCTAACCCTAACCCTAACCCTAACCCTAACCCTGACCCCAACCCTAACCCTATACCTAACCCCAACCCTAAACCTAACCCCAACCCTAACCCTAACCCCAACCCTAACCCTATACCTAACCCCAACCCTAAACCTAACCCTAACCCCAACCCTAACCCTAACCCTAACCCTAACCCTAACCCTAACCCCAACCCTAACCCTATTCCTAACTCAACCCTAACCCTAACCCCAACCCTAACCCTAACCGTAACCCTAACCCTAACCCTAACCCTAACCCTAACCCCAACCCTAACCCTAACCCTAACCCTAACCCCAACCCTAACCCTAACCCCAACCCTAACCCTAACCCTAACCCTAACACTAACACTAACCCCAACCCCAACCCTAACCCTATACCTAACTCAACCCTAACCCTAACCCTAACCCTAACCCTAACCCTAACACTAACCCTAACCCTATACCTAACCCCAACCCTAACCCTAACCCCAACCCTAACACTATACCTAACCCCAACCCTAAACCTAACCCTAACCCCAACCCTAACCCTAACCCTAACCCTAACCCTAACCCTAACCCCAACCCTAACCCTATACCTAACTCAACCCTAACCCTAACCCCAACCCTAACCCTAACCGTAACCCTAACCCTAACCCTAACCCTAACCCCAACCCTAACCCTAACCCTAACCCTAACCCTAACCCTAACCCCAACCCTAACCCTAACCCCAACCCTAACCCTAACC
>NC_139471.1:28112500-28115000 GCF_057233095.1 Heloderma suspectum | reverse complement strand
CCAACCCCAACCCTAACCCTATACCTAACCCCAACCCTAACCCTAACCCTAACCCTAACCCTAACCCTAACCCCAACCCTAACCCTATACCTAACCCCAACCCTAACCCTAACCCTAACCCTAACCCCAACCCTAACCCTAACCCCAACCCCAACCCTAACCCTATACCTAACCCCAACCCTAACCCTAACCCTAACCCTAACCCTAACACTAACCCTAACCCCAACCCTAACCCTATACCTAACCCCAACCCTAACCCTAACCCCAACCCTAACCCTAACCCCAACACTAACCCTATACCTAACCCCAACCCTAAACCTAACCCTAACCCCAACCCTAACCCTAACCCTAACCCTAACCCTAACCCTAACCCCAACCCTAACCCTATACCTAAGTCAACCCTAACCCTAACCCCAACCCTAACCCTAACCATAACCCTAACCCTAACCCTAACCCCATCCCTAACCCTAACCCTAACCCTAACCCTAACCCCAACCCTAACCCTAACCCCAACCCTAACCCTAACCCTAACCCTAACACTTACCCTAACCCCATCCCTAACCCTATACCTAACTCAACCCTAACCCTAACCCCAACCCTAACCCTAACCCTAACCCTAACCCTAACCCCAACCCTAACCCTAACCCCAACCCCAACCCTAACCCTAACCCTAACCCTAACCCTATACCTAACTCAACCCTAACCCTAACCCCAACCCTAACCCTAACCCTATACCTAACCCCAACCCTAACCCTAACCCTAACCCTAACCCTAACCCTAACCCTAACCCTGACCCCAACCCTAACCCTATACCTAACCCCAACCCTAACCCTAACCCCAACCCTAACCCTAACCCCAACCCTAACCCTATACCTAACCCCAACCCTAAACCTAACCCTAACCCCAACCCTAACCCTAACCCTAACCCTAACCCTAACCCTAACCCCAACCCTAACCCTATTCCTAACTCAACCCTAACCCTAACCCCAACCCTAACCCTAACCGTAACCCTAACCCTAACCCTAACCCTAATCCTAACCCCAACCCTAACCCTAACCCTAACCCTAACCCCAACCCTAACCCTAACCCCAACCCTAACCCTAACCCTAACCCTAACACTAACACTAACCCCAACCCCAACCCTAACCCTATACCTAACTCAACCCTAACCCTAACCCTAACCCTAACCCTAACCCTAACCCTAACCCTAACACTAACCCTAACCCTATACCTAACCCCAACCCTAACCCTAACCCCAACCCTAACCCTATACCTAACCCCAACCCTAAACCTAACCCTAACCCCAACCCTAACCCTAACCCTAACCCTAACCCTAACCCTAACCCCAACCCTAACCCTATACCTAACTCAACCCTAACCCTAACCCCAACCCTAACCCTAACCGTAACCCTAACCCTAACCCTAACCCTAACCCTAACCCTAACCCCAACCCTAACCCTAACCCTAACCCTAACCCTAACCCTAACCCTAACCCCAACCCTAACCCTAACCCCAACCCTAACCCTAACCCTAACCCTAACACTAACCCTAACCCCAACCCTAAACCTATACCTAACTCAACCCTAACCCTAACCCCAACCCTAACACTAACCCTAACCCTAACCCTAACCCTAACCCTAACCCTTACCCTAACCCTAACCCTAACCCTAACCCCAACCCTAACCCTAACCCTAACCCTATACCTAACTCAACCCTAACACTAACCCCAACCCTAACCCTAACCCTAACCCTAACCCTAACCCCAACCCTAACCCTAACCCCAACCCTAACCCTAACCCTAACCCTACCCCTAACCCTAACCCTAACCCCAACCCTAACCCTATACCTAACTCAACCCTATCCCTAACCCCAACCCTAACCCCAACCCTAACCCTAACCCTAACCCTAACCCTAACCCTATACCTAACCCCAACCCTAACCCTAACCCTAACCCTAACCCTAACCCTAACCCTAACCCTATACCTAACCCCAACCCTAACCCTAACCCTAACCTTAACCCCAACCCTAACCCTAACCCCAACCCCAACCCTAACCCTATACCTAACCCCAACCCTAACCCTAACCCTAACCCTAACCCTAACCCCAACCCTAACCCTATACCTAACCCCAACCCTAACCCTAACCCTAACCCTAACCCCAACCCTAACCCTAACCCCAACCCCAACCCTAACCCTATACCTAACCCCAACCCTAACCCTAACCCTAACCCTAACCCTAACCCTAACACTAACCCTAACCCCAACCCTAACCCTATACCTAACCCCAACCCTAACCCTAACCCCAACCCTAACCCTAACCCCAACACTAACCCTATACCTAACCCCAACCCTAAACCTAACCCTAACCCCAACCCTAACCCTAACCCTAACCCTAACCCTAACCCTAACCCCAACCCTAACCCTATACCTAACTCAACCCTAACCCTAACCCCAACCCTAACCCTAACCGTAACCCTAACCCTAACCCTAACCCCATCCCT
>NC_139471.1:28100000-28102500 GCF_057233095.1 Heloderma suspectum | reverse complement strand
CCCAACCCTAACCCTATACCTAAGTCAACCCTAACCCTAACCCCAACCCTAACCCTAACCATAACCCTAACCCTAACCCTAACCCCATCCCTAACCCTAACCCTAACCCTAACCCTAACCCCAACCCTAACCCTAACCCCAACCCTAACCCTAACCCTAACCCTAACACTTACCCTAACCCCATCCCTAACCCTATACCTAACTCAACCCTAACCCTAACCCCAACCCTAACCCTAACCCTAACCCTAACCCTAACCCCAACCCTAACCCTAACCCCAACCCCAACCCTAACCCTAACCCTAACCCTAACCCTATACCTAACTCAACCCTAACCCTAACCCCAACCCTAACCCTAACCCTATACCTAACCCCAACCCTAACCCTAACCCTAACCCTAACCCTAACCCTAACCCTAACCCTGACCCCAACCCTAACCCTATACCTAACCCCAACCCTAACCCTAACCCCAACCCTAACCCTAACCCCAACCCTAACCCTATACCTAACCCCAACCCTAAACCTAACCCTAACCCCAACCCTAACCCTAACCCTAACCCTAACCCTAACCCTAACCCCAACCCTAACCCTATTCCTAACTCAACCCTAACCCTAACCCCAACCCTAACCCTAACCGTAACCCTAACCCTAACCCTAACCCTAATCCTAACCCCAACCCTAACCCTAACCCTAACCCTAACCCCAACCCTAACCCTAACCCCAACCCTAACCCTAACCCTAACCCTAACACTAACACTAACCCCAACCCCAACCCTAACCCTATACCTAACTCAACCCTAACCCTAACCCTAACCCTAACCCTAACCCTAACCCTAACCCTAACACTAACCCTAACCCTATACCTAACCCCAACCCTAACCCTAACCCCAACCCTAACCCTATACCTAACCCCAACCCTAAACCTAACCCTAACCCCAACCCTAACCCTAACCCTAACCCTAACCCTAACCCTAACCCCAACCCTAACCCTATACCTAACTCAACCCTAACCCTAACCCCAACCCTAACCCTAACCGTAACCCTAACCCTAACCCTAACCCTAACCCTAACCCTAACCCCAACCCTAACCCTAACCCTAACCCTAACCCTAACCCTAACCCTAACCCCAACCCTAACCCTAACCCCAACCCTAACCCTAACCCTAACCCTAACACTAACCCTAACCCCAACCCTAAACCTATACCTAACTCAACCCTAACCCTAACCCCAACCCTAACACTAACCCTAACCCTAACCCTAACCCTAACCCTAACCCTTACCCTAACCCTAACCCTAACCCTAACCCCAACCCTAACCCTAACCCTAACCCTATACCTAACTCAACCCTAACACTAACCCCAACCCTAACCCTAACCCTAACCCTAACCCTAACCCCAACCCTAACCCTAACCCCAACCCTAACCCTAACCCTAACCCTACCCCTAACCCTAACCCTAACCCCAACCCTAACCCTATACCTAACTCAACCCTATCCCTAACCCCAACCCTAACCCCAACCCTAACCCTAACCCTAACCCTAACCCTAACCCTATACCTAACCCCAACCCTAACCCTAACCCTAACCCTAACCCTAACCCTAACCCTAACCCTATACCTAACCCCAACCCTAACCCTAACCCTAACCTTAACCCCAACCCTAACCCTAACCCCAACCCCAACCCTAACCCTATACCTAACCCCAACCCTAACCCTAACCCTAACCCTAACCCTAACCCCAACCCTAACCCTATACCTAACCCCAACCCTAACCCTAACCCTAACCCTAACCCCAACCCTAACCCTAACCCCAACCCCAACCCTAACCCTATACCTAACCCCAACCCTAACCCTAACCCTAACCCTAACCCTAACCCTAACACTAACCCTAACCCCAACCCTAACCCTATACCTAACCCCAACCCTAACCCTAACCCCAACCCTAACCCTAACCCCAACACTAACCCTATACCTAACCCCAACCCTAAACCTAACCCTAACCCCAACCCTAACCCTAACCCTAACCCTAACCCTAACCCTAACCCCAACCCTAACCCTATACCTAACTCAACCCTAACCCTAACCCCAACCCTAACCCTAACCGTAACCCTAACCCTAACCCTAACCCCATCCCTAACCCTAACCCTAACCCTAACCCTAACCCTAACCCCAACCCTAACCCTAACCCCAACCCTAACCCTAACCCTAACCCTAACACTTACCCTAACCCCATCCCTAACCCTATACCTAACTCAACCCTAACCCTAACCCCAACCCTAACCCTAACCCTAACCCTAACCCTAACCCCAAACCTAACCCTAACCCCAACCCTAACCCTAACCCTAACCCTATACCTAACTCAACCCTAACCCTAACCCCAACCCTAACCCTAACCCTAACCCTAACCCTATACCTAACCCCAACCCTAACCCTAACCCTAACCCTAACCCTAACCCTAACCCTAACCCTAACCCTGACCCCAACCCTAACCCTATACCTAACCCCA
>NC_139471.1:28077500-28082500 GCF_057233095.1 Heloderma suspectum | reverse complement strand
TAACCCTAACCCTAACCCTAACCCTAACCCTAACCCTAACACTAACCCTAACCCTATACCTAACCCCAACCCTAACCCTAACCCTAACCCTAACCCCAACCCTAACCCTAACCCCAACCCCAACCCTAACCCTATACCTAACCCCAACCCTAACCCTAACCCTAACCCTAACCCTAACCCTAACCCCAACCCTAACCCTATACCTAACCCCAAACCTAACCCTAACCCTAACCCTAACCCCAACCCTAACCCTAACCCCAACCCCAACCCTAACCCTATACCTAACCCCAACCCTAACCCTAACCCTAACCCTAACCCTAACCCTAACCCCAACCCTAACCCTATACCTAACCCCAACCCTAACCCTAACCCCAACCCTAACCCTAACCCCAACACTAACCCTATACCTAACCCCAACCCTAAACCTAACCCTAACCCCAACCCTAACCCTAACCCTAACCCTAACCCTAACCCTAACCCCAACCCTAACCCTATACCTAACTCAACCCTAACCCTAACCCCAACCCTAAACCTAACCGTAACCCTAACCCTAACCCTAACCCCAACCCTAACCCTAACCCTAACCCTAACCCTAACCCCAACCCTAACCCTAACCCCAACCCTAACCCTAACCCTAACCCTAACACTTACCCTAACCCCAACCCTAACCCTATACCTAACTCAACCCTAACCCTAACCCCAACCCTAACCCTAACCCTAACCCTAACCCTATACCTAACCCCAACCCTAACCCTAACCCTAACCCTAACCCTAACCCTAACACTAACACTAACACTAACCCTATACCTAACCCTAACCCTAACCCTAACCCTAACCTTAACCCCAACCCTAACCCTAACCCCAACCCCAACCCTAACCCTATACCTAACCCCAACCCTAACCCTAACCCTAACCCTAACCCTAACCCTAACCCCAACCCTAACCCTATACCTAACCCCAACCCTAACCCTAACCCTAACCCTAACCCCAACCCTAACCCTAACCCCAACCCCAACCCTAACCCTATACCTAACCCCAACCCTAACCCTAACCCTAACCCTAACCCTAACACTAACCCTAACCCCAACCCTAACCCTATACCTAACCCCAACCCTAACCCTAACCCCAACCCTAACCCTAACCCCAACACTAACCCTATACCTAACCCCAACCCTAAACCTAACCCTAACCCCAACCCTAACCCTAACCCTAACCCTAACCCTAACCCTAACCCTAACCCCAACCCTAACCCTATACCTAAGTCAACCCTAACCCTAACCCCAACCCTAACCCTAACCATAACCCTAACCCTAACCCTAACCCCATCCCTAACCCTAACCCTAACCCTAACCCTAACCCCAACCCTAACCCTAACCCCAACCCTAACCCTAACCCTAACCCTAACACTTACCCTAACCCCATCCCTAACCCTATACCTAACTCAACCCTAACCCTAACCCCAACCCTAACCCTAACCCTAACCCTAACCCTAACCCCAACCCTAACCCTAACCCCAACCCCAACCCTAACCCTAACCCTAACCCTAACCCTATACCTAACTCAACCCTAACCCTAACCCCAACCCTAACCCTAACCCTATACCTAACCCCAACCCTAACCCTAACCCTAACCCTAACCCTAACCCTAACCCTAACCCTGACCCCAACCCTAACCCTATACCTAACCCCAACCCTAACCCTAACCCCAACCCTAACCCTAACCCCAACCCTAACCCTATACCTAACCCCAACCCTAAACCTAACCCTAACCCCAACCCTAACCCTAACCCTAACCCTAACCCTAACCCTAACCCCAACCCTAACCCTATTCCTAACTCAACCCTAACCCTAACCCCAACCCTAACCCTAACCGTAACCCTAACCCTAACCCTAACCCTAATCCTAACCCCAACCCTAACCCTAACCCTAACCCTAACCCCAACCCTAACCCTAACCCCAACCCTAACCCTAACCCTAACCCTAACACTAACACTAACCCCAACCCCAACCCTAACCCTATACCTAACTCAACCCTAACCCTAACCCTAACCCTAACCCTAACCCTAACCCTAACCCTAACACTAACCCTAACCCTATACCTAACCCCAACCCTAACCCTAACCCCAACCCTAACCCTATACCTAACCCCAACCCTAAACCTAACCCTAACCCCAACCCTAACCCTAACCCTAACCCTAACCCTAACCCTAACCCCAACCCTAACCCTATACCTAACTCAACCCTAACCCTAACCCCAACCCTAACCCTAACCGTAACCCTAACCCTAACCCTAACCCTAACCCTAACCCTAACCCCAACCCTAACCCTAACCCTAACCCTAACCCTAACCCTAACCCTAACCCCAACCCTAACCCTAACCCCAACCCTAACCCTAACCCTAACCCTAACACTAACCCTAACCCCAACCCTAAACCTATACCTAACTCAACCCTAACCCTAACCCCAACCCTAACACTAACCCTAACCCTAACCCTAACCCTAACCCTAACCCTTACCCTAACCCTAACCCTAACCCTAACCCCAACCCTAACCCTAACCCTAACCCTAACCCTATACCTAACTCAACCCTAACACTAACCCCAACCCTAACCCTAACCCTAACCCTAACCCTAACCCTAACCCCAACCCTAACCCTAACCCCAACCCTAACCCTAACCCTAACCCTACCCCTAACCCTAACCCTAACCCCAACCCTAACCCTATACCTAACTCAACCCTATCCCTAACCCCAACCCTAACCCCAACCCTAACCCTAACCCTAACCCTAACCCTAACCCTATACCTAACCCCAACCCTAACCCTAACCCTAACCCTAACCCTAACCCTAACCCTATACCTAACCCCAACCCTAACCCTAACCCTAACCTTAACCCCAACCCTAACCCTAACCCCAACCCCAACCCTAACCCTATACCTAACCCCAACCCTAACCCTAACCCTAACCCTAACCCTAACCCCAACCCTAACCCTATACCTAACCCCAACCCTAACCCTAACCCTAACCCTAACCCCAACCCTAACCCTAACCCCAACCCCAACCCTAACCCTATACCTAACCCCAACCCTAACCCTAACCCTAACCCTAACCCTAACCCTAACACTAACCCTAACCCCAACCCTAACCCTATACCTAACCCCAACCCTAACCCTAACCCCAACCCTAACCCTAACCCCAACACTAACCCTATACCTAACCCCAACCCTAAACCTAACCCTAACCCCAACCCTAACCCTAACCCTAACCCTAACCCTAACCCTAACCCCAACCCTAACCCTATACCTAACTCAACCCTAACCCTAACCCCAACCCTAACCCTAACCGTAACCCTAACCCTAACCCTAACCCCATCCCTAACCCTAACCCTAACCCTAACCCTAACCCTAACCCCAACCCTAACCCTAACCCCAACCCTAACCCTAACCCTAACCCTAACACTTACCCTAACCCCATCCCTAACCCTATACCTAACTCAACCCTAACCCTAACCCCAACCCTAACCCTAACCCTAACCCTAACCCTAACCCCAAACCTAACCCTAACCCCAACCCTAACCCTAACCCTAACCCTATACCTAACTCAACCCTAACCCTAACCCCAACCCTAACCCTAACCCTAACCCTAACCCTATACCTAACCCCAACCCTAACCCTAACCCTAACCCTAACCCTAACCCTAACCCTAACCCTAACCCTGACCCCAACCCTAACCCTATACCTAACCCCAACCCTAACCCTAACCCCAACCCTAACACTAACCCCAACCCTAACCCTATACCTAACCCCAACCCTAAACCTAACCCTAACCCGAACCCTAACCCTAACCCTAACCCTAACCCTAACCCTAACCCCAACCCTAACCCTATTCCTAACTCATCCCTAACCCTAACCCCAACCCTAACCCTAACCGTAACCCTAACCCTAACCCTAACCCTAACCCTAACCCCAACCCTAACCCTAACCCTAACCCTAACCCCAACCCTAACCCTAACCCCAACCCTAACCCTAACCCTAACCCTAACACTAACACTAACCCCAACCCCAACCCTAACCCTATACCTAACTCAACCCTAACCCTAACCCTAACCCTAACCCTAACCCTAACACTAACCCTAACCCTATACCTAACCCCAACCCTAACCCTAACCCCAACCCTAACCCTATACCTAACCCCAACCCTAAACCTAACCCTAACCCCAACCCTAACCCTAACCCTAACCCTAACCCTAACCCTAACCCCAACCCTAACCCTATACCTAACTCAACCCTAACCCTAACCCCAACCCTAACCCTAACCGTAACCCTAACCCTAACCCTAACCCTAACCCCAACCCTAACCCTAACCCTAACCCTAACCCTAACCCTAACCCCAACCCTAACCCTAACCCCAACCCTAACCCTAACCCTAACACTAACCCTAACCCCAACCCTAAACCTATACCTAACTCAACCCTAACCCTAACCCCAACCCTAACCCTAACCCTAACCCTAACCCTAACCCTAACCCTAACCCTAACCCTTACCCTAACCCTAACCCTAACCCCAACCCTAACCCTAACCCTAACCCTATACCTAACTCAACCCTAACACTAACCCCAACCCTAACCCTAACCCTAACCCTAACCCTAACCCTAACCCCAACCCTAAGCCTAACCCCAACCCTAACCCTAACCCTAACCCTAACCCTAACCCTAACCCCAACCCTAACCCTATACCTAACTCAACCCTATCCCTAACCCCAACCCTAACCCTAACCCTAACCCTAACCCTAACCATAACCCTAACCCTAACCCTAACCCTAACCCCAACCCTAACCCTAACCCCAACCCTAACCCTAACCCTAACCCTAACACTAACACTAACCCCAACCCCAACCCTAACCCTATACCTAACTCAACCCTAACCCTAACCCTAACCCTAACCCTAACCCTAACCCTAACACTAACCCTAACCCTATACCTAACCCCAACCCTAACCCTAACC
>NC_139471.1:28067500-28072500 GCF_057233095.1 Heloderma suspectum | reverse complement strand
GCCTAACCCTAACCCTAACCCTAACCCTATACCTAACCCCAAGCCTAACCCTAACCCTAACCCTAACCCTAACCCTAACCCTAACCCTAACCCCAACCCTAACCCTATACCTAACCCCAACCCTAACCCTAACCCCAACCCTAACCCTAACCCCAACCCTAACCCTATACCTAACCCCAACCCTAAACCTAACCCTAACCCCAACCCTAACCCTAACCCTAACCCTAACCCTAACCCTAACCCTAACCCCAACCCTAACCCTATTCCTAACTCAACCCTAACCCTAACCCCAACCCTAACCCTAACCGTAACCCTAACCCTAACCCTAACCCTAACCCCAACCCTAACCCTAACCCTAACCCTAACCCTAACCCCAACCCTAACCCTAACCCCAACCCTAACCCTAACCCTAACCCTAACACTAACCCTAACCCCAACCCCAACCCTAACCCTATACCTAACTCAACCCTAACCCTAACCCTAACCCTAACCCTAACCCTAACCCTAACACTAACCCTAACCCTATACCTAACCCCAACCCTAACCCTAACCCCAACCCTAACCCTAACCCCAACCCTAACCCTAACCCTAACCCTAACACTAACCCTAACCCCAACCCCAACCCTAACCCTATACCTAACTCAACCCTAACCCTAACCCTAACCCTAACCCTAACCCTTACCCTAACCCTAACCCTAACCCCAACCCTAACCCTAACCCTAACCCTATACCTAACTCAACCCTAACCCTAACCCCAACCCTAACCCTAACCCTAACCCTAACCCTAACCCTAACCCCAACCCTAACCCTAACCCCAAACCTAACCCTAACCCTAACCCTAACCCTAACCCTAACCCTAACCCCAACCCTAACCCTATACCTAACTCAACCCTATCCCTAACCCCAACCCTAACCCTAACCCTAACCCTAACCCTAACCATAACCCTAACCCTAACCCTAACCCTAACCCTAACCCTAACCCTAACCCTAACCCTATACCTAACCCCAACCCTAACCCTAACCCTAACCCTAACCCCAACCCTAACCCTAACCCCAACCCTAACCCTATACCTAACCCCAACCCTAACCCTAACCCTAACCCTAACCCTAACCCTAACCCCAACCCTAACCCTATACCTAACCCCAACCCTAACCCTAACCGCAACCCTAACCCTAACCCCAACCCTAACCCTATACCTAACCCCAACCCTAAACCTAACCCTAACCCCAACCCTAACCCTAACCCTAACCCTAACCCTAACCCTAACCCTAACCCTAACCCCAACCCTAACCCTATACCTAACTCAACCCTAACCCTAACCCCAACCCTAACCCTAACCGTAACCCTAACCCTAACCCTAACCCTAACCCCAACCCTAACCCTAACCCTAACCCTAACCCTAACCCTAACCCTAACCCCAACCCTAACCCTAACCCCAACCCTAACCCTAACCCTAACCCTAACACTAACCCTAACCCCAACCCTAAGCCTATACCTAACTCAACCCTAACCCTAACCCCAACCCTAACCCTAACCCTAACCCTAACCCTAACCCTAACCCTAACCCTAACCCCAACCCTAACCCTAACCCTAACCCTAACCCTAACCCTAACCCTAACACTATCCCTAACCCTAACCCTAACCCTAACCCTAACCCCACCCTAACCCTAACCCTAACCCTATACCTAACTCAACCCTAACCCTAACCCCAACCCTAACCCTAACCCTAACCCTAACCCTAACCCCAACCCTAAACCTAACCCCAACCCTAACCCTAACCCTAACCCTATACCTAACTCAACCCTAACCCTAACCCCAACCCTAACCCTAACCCTAACCCTAACCCTAACCCTAACCCCAACCCTAACCCTATACCTAACTCAACCCTAACCCTAACCCGAACCCGAACCCTAACCCTAACCCTAACCCCAACCCTAACCCTATACCTAACTCAACCCTAACACTAACCCTAACCCTAACCCTAACCCTAACCCTAACCCTAACCCTAACCCTAACCCTAACCCTATACCTAACTCAACCCTAACCCTAACCCCAAACCTAACCCTAACCCTAACCCTAACCCTAACCCTATACCTAACACCAAACCTAACCCTAACCCTAACCCTAACCCTAACCCTATACCTAACTTAACCCTAACCATAACCCCAACCCCAACCCTAACCCTAACCCCAACCCTAACCCTAACCCTAACCCTAACCCTAACCCTATACCTAACTCAACACTAACCCTAACCCCAACCCTAACCCTAACCCTAACCCTAACCCTAACCCTAACCCTAACCCCAACCCTAACCCTAACCCTAACCCTAACCCCAAACCTAACCCTATACCTAACTCAACCCTAACCCTAACCCTAACCCCAACCCTAACCCTAACCCCAACCCTAACCCTAACCCTAACCCTATACCTAATTCAACCCTAACCCTAACCCCAACCCTAACCCTAACCCTAACCCTAACCCTAACCCTAACCCCAACCCTAACCCTAACCCCAACCCTAACCCTAACCCTAACCCTAACCCTATACCTAACTCAACCCTAACCCCAACCCTAACCCTAACCCTAACCCTAACCCTATCCCTAACCCCAACCCTAACCCTATACCTAACTCAACCCTAACCCTAACCCTAACCCTAACCCCAACCCTAACCCTATACCTAACTCTACCCTAACCCTAACCCTAACCCTAACCCTAACCCTAACCCCAACCCTAACCCTAACCCTAACCCTAACCCCAACCCTAACCCTAACCCCAACCTTAACCCTATACATAACTCAACCCTAACCCTAACCCTAACCCTAACCCTAACCATAACCCTAACCCTAACCCCAACCCTAACCCTATACCTAACTCAACCCTAACCCTAACCCTAACCCTAACCCTAACCCTAACCCTATACCTAACTCAACCCTAACCCTAACCCCAACCCTAACCCTAACTCAACCCTAACCCTAACCCTAACCCTCACCCTAACACTAACCCTAACCCTAACCCTAACCCTAACCCTAACCCCAACCCTAACCCTATACCTAACTCAACCCTAACCCTAACCCTAACCCTAACCCTAACCCCAACCCTAACCCTATACCTAACCCCAACCCTAACCCTAACCCTAACCCTAACCCCAACCCTAACCCTAACCCCAACCCCAACCCTAACCCTATACCTAACCCCAACCCTAACCCTAACCCTAACCCTAACCCTAACACTAACCCTAACCCCAACCCTAAACCTATACCTAACCCCAACCCTAACCCTAACCCCAACCCTAACCCTAACCCCAACACTAACCCTATACCTAACCCCAACCCTAAACCTAACCCTAACCCCAACCCTAACCCTAACCCTAACCCTAACCCTAACCCCAACCCTAACCCTATACCTAACTCAACCCTAACCCTAACCCCAACCCTAACCCTAACCGTAACCCTAACCCTAACCCTAACCCCAACCCTAATCCTAACCCTAACCCTAACCCTAACCCTAACCCCAACCCTAACCCTAACCCCAACCCTAACCCTAACCCTAACCCTAACACTTACCCTAACCCCAACCCTAACCCTATACCTAACTCAACCCTAACCCTAACCCCAACCCTAACCCTAACCCTAACCCTAACCCCAACCCTAACCCTAACCCCAACCCTAACCCTAACCCTAACCGTATACCTAACTCAACCCTAACCCTAACCCCAACCCTAACCCTAACCCTAACCCTAACCCTATACCTAACCCCAACCCTAACCCTAACCCTAACCCTAACCCTAACCCTAACCCTGACCCCAACCCTAACCCTATACCTAACCCCAACCCTAACCCTAACCCCAACCCTAACCCTAACCCCAACCCTAACCCTATACCTAACCCCAACCCTAAACCTAACCCTAACCCCAACCCTAACCCTAACCCTAACCCTAACCCTAACCCCAACCCTAACCCTATTCCTAACTCAACCCTAACCCTAACCCCAACCCTAACCCTAACCGTAACCCTAACCCTAACCCTAACCCTAACCCTAACCCCAACCCTAACCCTAACCCTAACCCTAACCCCAACCCTAACCCTAACCCCAACCCTAACCCTAACCCTAACCCTAACACTAACACTAACCCCAACCCCAACCCCAACCCTAACCCTATACCTAACTCAACCCTAACCCTAACCCTAACCCTAACCCTAACCCTAACCCTAACACTAACCCTAACCCTATACCTAACCCCAAACCTAACCCTAACCCCAACCCTAACCCTATACCTAACCCCAACCCTAAACCTAACCCTAACCCCAACCCTAACCCTAACCCTAACCCTAACCCTAACCCTAACCCCAACCCTAACCCTATACCTAACTCAACCCTAACCCTAACCCCAACCCTAACCCTAACCGTAACCCTAACCCTAACCCTAACCCTAACCCCAACCCTAACCCTAACCCTAACCCTAACCCTAACCCTAACCCTAACCCCAACCCTAACCCTAACCCCAACCCTAACCCTAACCCTAACCCTAACACTAACCCTAACCCCAACCCTAAACCTATACCTAACTCAACCCTAACCCTAACCCCAACCCTAACCCTAACCCTAACCCTAACCCTAACCCTAACCCTAACCCTAACCCTAACCCTTACCCTAACCCTAACCCTAACCCTAACCCCAACCCTAACCCTAACCCTAACCCTATACCTAACTCAACCCTAACCCTAACCCCAACCCTAACCCTAACCCTAACCCTAACCCTAACCCCAACCCTAACCCTAACCCCAACCCTAACCCTAACCCTAACCCTAACCCTAACCCTAACCCTAACCCCAACCCTAACCCTATACCTAACTCAACCCTATCCCTAACCCCAACCCTAACCCTAACCCTAACCCTAACCCTAACCATAACCCTAACCCTAACCCTAACCCTAACCCTAACCCTAACCCGAACCCTAACCCTAACCCTATACCTAACCCCAACCGTAACCCTAACCCTAA
>NC_139471.1:28040000-28042500 GCF_057233095.1 Heloderma suspectum | reverse complement strand
TAACCCCAACCCTAACCCTAACCCTAACCCTAACCCTAACCCTAACCCTAACACTAACACTAACCCTAACCCTATACCTAACCCCAACCCTAACCCTAACCCTAACCCTAACCCCAACCCTAACCCTAACCCCAACCCCAACCCTAACCCTATACCTAACCCCAACCCTAACCCTAACCCTAACCCTAACCCTAACCCTAACCCTAACCCCAACCCTAACCCTATACCTAACCCCAACCCTAAGCCTAACCCTAACCCTAACCCCAACCCTAACCCTAACCCCAACCCCAACCCTAACCCTATACCTAACCCCAACCCTAACCCTAACCCTAACCCTAACCCTAACACTAACCCTAACCCCAACCCTAACCCTATACCTAACCCCAACCCTAACCCTAACCCCAACCCTAACCCTAACCCCAACACTAACCCTATACCTAACCCCAACCCTAAACCTAACCCTAACCCCAACCCTAACCCTAACCCTAACCCTAACCCTAACCCTAACCCTAACCCTAACCCCAACCCTAACCCTATACCTAACTCAACCCTAACCCTAACCCCAACCCTAACCCTAACCGTAACCCTAACCCTAACCCTAACCCCAACCCTAACCCTAACCCTAACCCTAACCCTAACCCCAACCCTAACCCTAACCCCAACCCTAACCCTAACCCTAACCCTAACACTTACCCTAACCCCAACCCTAACCCTATACCTAACTCAACCCTAACCCTAACCCCAACCCTAACCCTAACCCTAACCCCAACCCTAACCCTAACCCCAACCCTAACCCTAACCCTATACCTAACTCAACCCTAACCCTAACCCCAAGCCTAACCCTAACCCTAACCCTAACCCTATACCTAACCCCAAGCCTAACCCTAACCCTAACCCTAACCCTAACCCTAACCCCAACCCTAACCCTATACCTAACCCCAACCCTAACCCTAACCCCAACCCTAACCCTAACCCCAACCCTAACCCTATACCTAACCCCAACCCTAAACCTAACCCTAACCCCAACCCTAACCCTAACCCTAACCCTAACCCTAACCCTAACCCCAACCCTAACCCTATTCCTAACTCAACCCTAACCCTAACCCCAACCCTAACCCTAACCGTAACCCTAACCCTAACCCTAACCCTAACCCCAACCCTAACCCTAACCCTAACCCTAACCCCAACCCTAACCCTAACCCCAACCCTAACCCTAACCCTAACCCTAACACTAACCCTAACCCCAACCCCAACCCTAACCCTATACCTAACTCAACCCTAACCCTAACCCTAACCCTAACCCTAACCCTAACCCTAACACTAACCCTAACCCTATACCTAACCCCAACCCTAACCCTAACCCCAACCCTAACCCTAACCCCAACCCTAACCCTAACCCTAACCCTAACACTAACCCTAACCCTAACCCCAACCCCAACCCTAACCCTATACCTAACTCAACCCTAACCCTAACCCTAACCCTAACCCTAACCCTTACCCTAACCCTAACCCTAACCCCAACCCTAACCCTAACCCTAACCCTATACCTAACTCAACCCTAACCCTAACCCCAACCCTAACCCTAACCCTAACCCTAACCCTAACCCCAACCCTAACCCTAACCCCAAACCTAACCCTAACCCTAACCCTAACCCTAACCCTAACCCTAACCCTAACCCTAACCCCAACCCTAACCCTATACCTAACTCAACCCTATCCCTAACCCCAACCCTAACCCTAACCCTAACCATAACCCTAACCCTAACCCTAACCCTAACCCTAACCCTAACCCTAACCCTAACCCTAACCCTATACCTAACCCCAACCCTAACCCTAACCCTAACCCTAACCCCAACCCTAACCCTAACCCCAACCCTAACCCTATACCTAACCCCAACCCTAACCCTAACCCTAACCCTAACCCTAACCCTAACCCCAACCCTAACCCTATACCTAACCCCAACCCTAACCCTAACCGCAACCCTAACCCTAACCCCAACCCTAACCCTATACCTAACCCCAACCCTAAACCTAACCCTAACCCCAACCCTAACCCTAACCCTAACCCTAACCCTAACCCTAACCCTAACCCCAACCCTAACCCTATACCTAACTCAACCCTAACCCTAACCCCAACCCTAACCCTAACCGTAACCCTAACCCTAACCCTAACCCTAACCCCAACCCTAACCCTAACCCTAACCCTAACCCTAACCCTAACCCTAACCCCAACCCTAACCCTAACCCCAACCCTAACCCTAACCCTAACCCTAACACTAACCCTAACCCCAACCCTAAGCCTATACCTAACTCAACCCTAACCCTAACCCCAACCCTAACCCTAACCCTAACCCTAACCCTAACCCTAACCCTAACCCCAACCCTAACCCTAACCCTAACCCTAACCCTAACCCTAACCCTAACCCTAACACTATCCCTAACCCTAACCCTAACCCTAACCCTAACCCTAACCCCACCCTAACCCTAACCCTAACCCTAT
>NC_139471.1:28012500-28020000 GCF_057233095.1 Heloderma suspectum | reverse complement strand
CAACCCTAACCCTATACCTAACCCCAACCCTAACCCTAACCCTAACCCTAACCCTAACACTAACCCTAACCCCAACCCTAACCCTATACCTAACCCCAACCCTAACCCTAACCCCAACCCTAACCCTAACCCCAACACTAACCCTATACCTAACCCCAACCCTAAACCTAACCCTAACCCCAACCCTAACCCTAACCCTAACCCTAACCCTAACCCTAACCCTAACCCTAACCCCAACCCTAACCCTATACCTAAGTCAACCCTAACCCTAACCCCAACCCTAACCCTAACCGTAACCCTAACCCTAACCCTAACCCCATCCCTAACCCTAACCCTAACCCTAACCCTAACCCCAACCCTAACCCTAACCCCAACCCTAACCCTAACCCTAACCCTAACACTTACCCTAACCCCATCCCTAACCCTATACCTAACTCAACCCTAACCCTAACCCCAACCCTAACCCTAACCCTAACCCTAACCCTAACCCCAACCCTAACCCTAACCCCAACCCCAACCCTAACCCTAACCCTAACCCTATACCTAACTCAACCCTAACCCTAACCCCAACCCTAACCCTAACCCTATACCTAACCCCAACCCTAACCCTAACCCTAACCCTAACCCTAACCCTAACCCTAACCCTGACCCCAACCCTAACCCTATACCTAACCCCAACCCTAACCCTAACCCCAACCCTAACCCTAACCCCAACCCTAACCCTATACCTAACCCCAACCCTAAACCTAACCCTAACCCCAACCCTAACCCTAACCCTAACCCTAACCCTAACCCTAACCCTAACCCCAACCCTAACCCTATTCCTAACTCAACCCTAACCCTAACCCCAACCCTAACCCTAACCGTAACCCTAACCCTAACCCTAACCCTAATCCTAACCCCAACCCTAACCCTAACCCTAACCCTAACCCCAACCCTAACCCTAACCCCAACCCTAACCCTAACCCTAACCCTAACACTAACACTAACCCCAACCCCAACCCTAACCCTATACCTAACTCAACCCTAACCCTAACCCTAACCCTAACCCTAACCCTAACACTAACCCTAACCCTATACCTAACCCCAACCCTAACCCTAACCCCAACCCTAACCCTATACCTAACCCCAACCCTAAACCTAACCCTAACCCCAACCCTAACCCTAACCCTAACCCTAACCCTAACCCTAACCCTAACCCCAACCCTAACCCTATACCTAACTCAACCCTAACCCTAACCCCAACCCTAACCCTAACCGTAACCCTAACCCTAACCCTAACCCTAACCCTAACCCTAACCCCAACCCTAACCCTAACCCTAACCCTAACCCTAACCCTAACCCTAACCCCAACCCTAACCCTAACCCCAACCCTAACCCTAACCCTAACCCTAACACTAACCCTAACCCCAACCCTAAACCTATACCTAACTCAACCCTAACCCTAACCCCAACCCTAACCCTAACCCTAACCCTAACCCTAACCCTAACCCTTACCCTAACCCTAACCCTAACCCTAACCCCAACCCTAACCCTAACCCTAACCCTATACCTAACTCAACCCTAACACTAACCCCAACCCTAACCCTAACCCTAACCCTAACCCTAACCCTAACCCCAACCCTAACCCTAACCCCAACCCTAACCCTAACCCTAACCCTAACCCTAACCCTAACCCTAACCCCAACCCTAACCCTATACCTAACTCAACCCTATCCCTAACCCCAACCCTAACCCCAACCCTAACCCTAACCCTAACCCTAACCCTAACCCTATACCTAACCCCAACCCTAACCCTAACCCTAACCCTAACCCTAACCCTAACCCTAACCCTAACCCTAACACTAACCCTAACCCTATACCTAACCCCAACCCTAACCCTAACCCTAACCTTAACCCCAACCCTAACCCTAACCCCAACCCCAACCCTAACCCTATACCTAACCCCAACCCTAACCCTAACCCTAACCCTAACCCTAACCCTAACCCCAACCCTAACCCTATACCTAACCCCAACCCTAACCCTAACCCTAACCCTAACCCCAACCCTAACCCTAACCCCAACCCCAACCCTAACCCTATACCTAACCCCAACCCTAACCCTAACCCTAACCCTAACCCTAACACTAACCCTAACCCCAACCCTAACCCTATACCTAACCCCAACCCTAACCCTAACCCCAACCCTAACCCTAACCCCAACACTAACCCTATACCTAACCCCAACCCTAAACCTAACCCTAACCCCAACCCTAACCCTAACCCTAACCCTAACCCTAACCCCAACCCTAACCCTATACCTAACTCAACCCTAACCCTAACCCCAACCCTAACCCTAACCGTAACCCTAACCCTAACCCTAACCCCATCCCTAACCCTAACCCTAACCCTAACCCCAACCCTAACCCTAACCCCAACCCTAACCCTAACCCTAACCCTAACACTTACCCTAACCCCATCCCTAACCCTATACCTAACTCAACCCTAACCCTAACCCCAACCCTAACCCTAACCCTAACCCTAACCCTAACCCCAAACCTAACCCTAACCCCAACCCTAACCCTAACCCTATACCTAACTCAACCCTAACCCTAACCCCAACCCTAACCCTAACCCTAACCCTAACCCTATACCTAACCCCAACCCTAACCCTAACCCTAACCCTAACCCTAACCCTAACCCTGACCCCAACCCTAACCCTATACCTAACCCCAACCCTAACCCTAACCCCAACCCTAACCCTAACCCTAACCCCAACCCTAACCCTATACCTAACCCCAACCCTAAACCTAACCCTAACCCCAACCCTAACCCTAACCCTAACCCTAACCCTAACCCTAACCCTAACCCCAACCCTAACCCTATTCCTAACTCAACCCTAACCCTAACCCCAACCCTAACCCTAACCGTAACCCTAACCCTAACCCTAACCCTAACCCTAACCCCAACCCTAACCCTAACCCCAACCCTAACCCTAACCCTAACCCTATACCTAACTCAACCCTAACCCTAACCCCAACCCTAACCCTAACCCTAACCCTAACCCTATTCCTAACCCCAACCCTAACCCTAACCCTAACCCTAACCCTAACCCTAACCCTAACACTAACACTAACCCTAACCCTATACCTAACCCCAACCCTAACCCTAACCCTAACCCTAACCCCAACCCTAACCCTAACCCCAACCCCAACCCTAACCCTATACCTAACCCCAACCCTAACCCTAACCCTAACCCTAACCCTAACCCTAACCCCAACCCTAACCCTATACCTAACCCCAACCCTAACCCTAACCCTAACCCTAACCCCAACCCTAACCCTAACCCCAACCCGAACCCTAACCCTATACCTAACCCCAACCCTAACCCTAACCCTAACCCTAACCCTAACCCCAACCCTAACCCTATACCTAACCCCAACCCTAACCCTAACCCCAACCCTAACCCTAACCCCAACACTAACCCTATACCTAACCCCAACCCTAAACCTAACCCTAACCCCAACCCTAACCCTAACCCTAACCCTAACCCTAACCCTAACCCTAACCCCAACCCTAACCCTATACCTAACTCAACCCTAACCCTAACCCCAACCCTAAACCTAACCGTAACCCTAACCCTAACCCTAACCCCAACCCTAACCCTAACCCTAACCCTAACCCTAACCCTAACCCCAACCCTAACCCTAACCCCAACCCTAACCCTAACCCTAACCCTAACACTTACCCTAACCCCAACCCTAACCCTATACCTAACTCAACCCTAACCCTAACCCCAACCCTAACCCTAACCCTAACCCTAACCCTATACCTAACCCCAACCCTAACCCTAACCCTAACCCTAACCCTAACACTAACACTAACACTAACCCTGTACCTAACCCCAACCCTAACCCTAACCCTAACCTTAACCCCAACCCTAACCCTAACCCCAACCCCAACCCTAACCCTATACCTAACCCCAACCCTAACCCTAACCCTAACCCTAACCCTAACCCTAACCCCAACCCTAACCCTATACCTAACCCCAACCCTAACCCTAACCCTAACCCTAACCCTAACCCCAACCCTAACCCTAACCCCAACCCCAACCCTAACCCTATACCTAACCCCAACCCTAACCCTAACCCTAACCCTAACCCTAACACTAACCCTAACCCCAACCCTAACCCTATACCTAACCCCAACCCTAACCCTAACCCCAACCCTAACCCTAACCCCAACACTAACCCTATACCTAACCCCAACCCTAAACCTAACCCTAACCCCAACCCTAACCCTAACCCTAACCCTAACCCTAACCCTAACCCCAACCCTAACCCTATACCTAAGTCAACCCTAACCCTAACCCCAACCCTAACCCTAACCGTAACCCTAACCCTAACCCTAACCCCATCCCTAACCCTAACCCTAACCCTAACCCTAACCCCAACCCTAACCCTAACCCCAACCCTAACCCTAACCCTAACCCTAACACTTACCCTAACCCCATCCCTAACCCTATACCTAACTCAACCCTAACCCTAACCCCAACCCTAACCCTAACCCTAACCCTAACCCTAACCCCAACCCTAACCCTAACCCCAACCCCAACCCTAACCCTAACCCTAACCCTATACCTAACTCAACCCTAACCCTAACCCCAACCCTAACCCTAACCCTATACCTAACCCCAACCCTAACCCTAACCCTAACCCTAACCCTAACCCTAACCCTAACCCTGACCCCAACCCTAACCCTATACCTAACCCCAACCCTAACCCTAACCCCAACCCTAACCCTAACCCCAACCCTAACCCTATACCTAACCCCAACCCTAAACCTAACCCTAACCCCAACCCTAACCCTAACCCTAACCCTAACCCTAACCCTAACCCCAACCCTAACCCTATTCCTAACTCAACCCTAACCCTAACCCCAACCCTAACCCTAACCGTAACCCTAACCCTAACCCTAACCCTAATCCTAACCCCAACCCTAACCCTAACCCTAACCCTAACCCCAACCCTAACCCTAACCCCAACCCTAACCCTAACCCTAACCCTAACACTAACACTAACCCCAACCCCAACCCTAACCCTATACCTAACTCAACCCTAACCCTAACCCTAACCCTAACCCTAACCCTAACACTAACCCTAACCCTATACCTAACCCCAACCCTAACCCTAACCCCAACCCTAACCCTATACCTAACCCCAACCCTAAACCTAACCCTAACCCCAACCCTAACCCTAACCCTAACCCTAACCCTAACCCTAACCCTAACCCCAACCCTAACCCTATACCTAACTCAACCCTAACCCTAACCCCAACCCTAACCCTAACCGTAACCCTAACCCTAACCCTAACCCTAACCCTAACCCTAACCCCAACCCTAACCCTAACCCTAACCCTAACCCTAACCCTAACCCTAACCCCAACCCTAACCCTAACCCCAACCCTAACCCTAACCCTAACCCTAACACTAACCCTAACCCCAACCCTAAACCTATACCTAACTCAACCCTAACCCTAACCCCAACCCTAACCCTAACCCTAACCCTAACCCTAACCCTAACCCTTACCCTAACCCTAACCCTAACCCTAACCCCAACCCTAACCCTAACCCTAACCCTATACCTAACTCAACCCTAACACTAACCCCAACCCTAACCCTAACCCTAACCCTAACCCTAACCCTAACCCCAACCCTAACCCTAACCCCAACCCTAACCCTAACCCTAACCCTAACCCTAACCCTAACCCTAACCCCAACCCTAACCCTATACCTAACTCAACCCTATCCCTAACCCCAACCCTAACCCCAACCCTAACCCTAACCCTAACCCTAACCCTAACCCTATACCTAACCCCAACCCTAACCCTAACCCTAACCCTAACCCTAACCCTAACCCTAACCCTAACCCTAACCCTAACCCTAACACTAACCCTAACCCTATACCTAACCCCAACCCTAACCCTAACCCTAACCTTAACCCCAACCCTAACCCTAACCCCAACCCCAACCCTAACCCTATACCTAACCCCAACCCTAACCCTAACCCTAACCCTAACCCTAACCCTAACCCCAACCCTAACCCTATACCTAACCCCAACCCTAACCCTAACCCTAACCCTAACCCCAACCCTAACCCTAACCCCAACCCCAACCCTAACCCTATACCTAACCCCAACCCTAACCCTAACCCTAACCCTAACCCTAACACTAACCCTAACCCCAACCCTAACCCTATACCTAACCCCAACCCTAACCCTAACCCCAACCCTAACCCTAACCCCAACACTAACCCTATACCTAACCCCAACCCTAAACCTAACCCTAACCCCAACCCTAACCCTAACCCTAACCCTAACCCTAACCCCAACCCTAACCCTATACCTAACTCAACCCTAACCCTAACCCCAACCCTAACCCTAACCGTAACCCTAACCCTAACCCTAACCCCATCCCTAACCCTAACCCTAACCCTAACCCTAACCCCAACCCTAACCCTAACCCCAACCCTAACCCTAACCCTAACCCTAACACTTACCCTAACCCCATCCCTAACCCTATACCTAACTCAACCCTAACCCTAACCCCAACCCTAACCCTAACCCTAACCCTAACCCTAACCCCAAACCTAACCCTAACCCCAACCCTAACCCTAACCCTATACCTAACTCAACCCTAACCCTAACCCCAACCCTAACCCTAACCCTAACCCTAACCCTATACCTAACCCCAACCCTAACCCTAACCCTAACCCTAACCCTAACCCTAACCCTGACCCCAACCCTAACCCTATACCTAACCCCAACCCTAACCCTAACCCCAACCCTAACCCTAACCCCAACCCTAACCCTATACCTAACCCCAACCCTAAACCTAACCCTAACCCCAACCCTAACCCTAACCCTAACCCTAACCCTAACCCTAACCCCAACCCTAACCCTATTCCTAACTCAACCCTAACCCTAACCCCAACCCTAACCCTAACCCTAACCCTAACCCTAACCCTAACCCTAACCCCAACCCTAACCCTAACCCTAACCCTAACCCCAACCCTAACCCTAACCCCAACCCTAACCCTAACCCTAACCCTAACACTAACACTAACCCCAACCCCAACCCTAACCCTATACCTAACTCAACCCTAACCCTAACCCTAACCCTAACCCTAACCCTAACACTAACCCTAACCCTATACCTAACCCCAACCCTAACCCTAACCCCAACCCTAACCCTATACCTAACCCCAACCCTAAACCTAACCCTAACCCCAACCCTAACCCTAACCCTAACCCTAACCCTAACCCTAACCCCAACCCTAACCCTATACCTAACTCAACCCTAACCCTAACCCCAACCCTAACCCTAACCGTAACCCTAACCCTAACCCTAACCCTAACCCCAACCCTAACCCTAACCCTAACCCTAACCCTAACCCTAACCCCAACCCTAACCCTAACCCCAACCCTAACCCTAACCCTAACCCTAACACTAACCCTAACCCC
>NC_139471.1:28005000-28007500 GCF_057233095.1 Heloderma suspectum | reverse complement strand
ACCCCAACCCTAACCCTAACCCCAACCCCAACCCTAACCCTATACCTAACCCCAACCCTAACCCTAACCCTAACCCTAACCCTAACACTAACCCTAACCCCAACCCTAACCCTATACCTAACCCCAACCCTAACCCTAACCCCAACCCTAACCCTAACCCCAACACTAACCCTATACCTAACCCCAACCCTAAACCTAACCCTAACCCTAACCCTAACCCTAACCCTAACCCTAACCCTAACCCTAACCCCAACCCTAACCCTATACCTAACTCAACCCTAACCCTAACCCCAACCCTAACCCTAACCGTAACCCTAACCCTAACCCTAACCCCAACCCTAACCCTAACCCTAACCCTAACCCTAACCCTAACCCCAACCCTAACCCTAACCCCAACCCTAACCCTAACCCTAACCCTAACACTTACCCTAACCCCAACCCTAACCCTATACCTAACTCAACCCTAACCCTAACCCCAACCCTAACCCTAACCCTAACCCTAACCCCAACCCTAACCCTAACCCCAACCCTAACCCTAACCCTAACCCTATACCTAACTCAACCCTAACCCTAACCCCAAGCCTAACCCTAACCCTAACCCTAACCCTATACCTAACCCCAAGCCTAACCCTAACCCTAACCCTAACCCTAACCCTAACCCTAACCCTAACCCTAACCCCAACCCTAACCCTATACCTAACCCCAACCCTAACCCTAACCCCAACCCTAACCCTAACCCCAACCCTAACCCTATACCTAACCCCAACCCTAAACCTAACCCTAACCCCAACCCTAACCCTAACCCTAACCCTAACCCTAACCCTAACCCCAACCCTAACCCTATTCCTAACTCAACCCTAACCCTAACCCCAACCCTAACCCTAACCGTAACCCTAACCCTAACCCTAACCCTAACCCCAACCCTAACCCTAACCCTAACCCTAACCCTAACCCTAACCCCAACCCTAACCCTAACCCCAACCCTAACCCTAACCCTAACCCTAACACTAACCCTAACCCCAACCCCAACCCTAACCCTATACCACACTCAACCCTAACCCTAACCCTAACCCTAACCCTAACCCTAACCCTAACCCTAACACTAACCCTAACCCTATACCTAACCCCAACCCTAACCCTAACCCCAACCCTAACCCTAACCCCAACCCTAACCCTAACCCTAACCCTAACCCTAACACTAACCCTAACCCCAACCCCAACCCTAACCCTATACCTAACTCAACCCTAACCCTAACCCTAACCCTAACCCTTACCCTAACCCTAACCCTAACCCCAACCCTAACCCTAACCCTAACCCTATACCTAACTCAACCCTAACCCTAACCCCAACCCTAACCCTAACCCTAACCCTAACCCTAACCCTAACCCCAACCCTAACCCTAACCCCAAACCTAACCCTAACCCTAACCCTAACCCTAACCCTAACCCTAACCCTAACCCCAACCCTAACCCTATACCTAACTCAACCCTATCCCTAACCCCAACCCTAACCCTAACCCTAACCCTAACCCTAACCATAACCCTAACCCTAACCCTAACCCTAACCCTAACCCTAACCCTATACCTAACCCCAACCCTAACCCTAACCCTAACCCTAACCCCAACCCTAACCCTAACCCCAACCCTAACCCTATACCTAACCCCAACCCTAACCCTAACCCTAACCCTAACCCTAACCCTAACCCTAACCCCAACCCTAACCCTATACCTAACCCCAACCCTAACCCTAACCGCAACCCTAACCCTAACCCCAACCCTAACCCTATACCTAACCCCAACCCTAACCCTATACCTAACCCCAACCCTAACCCTAACCGCAACCCTAACCCTAACCCCAACCCTAACCCTATACCTAACCCCAACCCTAAACCTAACCCTAACCCCAACCCTAACCCTAACCCTAACCCTAACCCTAACCCTAACCCTAACCCTAACCCTAACCCCAACCCTAACCCTATACCTAACCCCAACCCTAACCCTAACCCTAACCCTAACCCTAACCCTAACCCCAACCCTAACCCTATACCTAACCCCAACCCTAAGCCTAACCCTAACCCTAACCCCAACCCTAACCCTAACCCCAACCCCAACCCTAACCCTATACCTAACCCCAACCCTAACCCTAACCCTAACCCTAACCCTAACACTAACCCTAACCCCAACCCTAACCCTATACCTAACCCCAACCCTAACCCTAACCCCAACCCTAACCCTAACCCCAACACTAACCCTATACCTAACCCCAACCCTAAACCTAACCCTAACCCTAACCCTAACCCTAACCCTAACCCTAACCCTAACCCTAACCCCAACCCTAACCCTATACCTAACTCAACCCTAACCCTAACCCCAACCCTAACCCTAACCGTAACCCTAACCCTAACCCTAACCCCAACCCTAACCCTAACCCTAACCCTAACCCTAACCCTAACCCTAACCCCAACCCTAACCCTAACCCCAACCCTAACCCTAACCCTAA
>NC_139471.1:27982500-27985000 GCF_057233095.1 Heloderma suspectum | reverse complement strand
AACCCTAACCCTAACCCTAACCCCAACCTTAACCCTAACCCCAACCCCAACCCTAACCCTATACCTAACCCCAACCCTAACCCTAACCCTAACCCTAACCCTAACACTAACCCTAACCCCAACCCTAACCCTATACCTAACCCCAACCCTAACCCTAACCCCAACCCTAACCCTAACCCCAACACTAACCCTATACCTAACCCCAACCCTAAACCTAACCCTAACCCCAACCCTAACCCTAACCCTAACCCTAACCCTAACCCTAACCCTAACCCCAACCCTAACCCTATACCTAAGTCAACCCTAACCCTAACCCCAACCCTAACCCTAACCATAACCCTAACCCTAACCCTAACCCCATCCCTAACCCTAACCCTAACCCTAACCCTAACCCCAACCCTAACCCTAACCCCAACCCTAACCCTAACCCTAACCCTAACACTTACCCTAACCCCATCCCTAACCCTATACCTAACTCAACCCTAACCCTAACCCCAACCCTAACCCTAACCCTAACCCTAACCCTAACCCCAACCCTAACCCTAACCCCAACCCCAACCCTAACCCTAACCCTAACCCTATACCTAACTCAACCCTAACCCTAACCCCAACCCTAACCCTAACCCTATACCTAACCCCAACCCTAACCCTAACCCTAACCCTAACCCTAACCCTAACCCTGACCCCAACCCTAACCCTATACCTAACCCCAACCCTAACCCTAACCCCAACCCTAACCCTAACCCCAACCCTAACCCTATACCTAACCCCAACCCTAAACCTAACCCTAACCCCAACCCTAACCCTAACCCTAACCCTAACCCTAACCCTAACCCTAACCCCAACCCTAACCCTATTCCTAACTCAACCCTAACCCTAACCCCAACCCTAACCCTAACCGTAACCCTAACCCTAACCCTAACCCTAATCCTAACCCCAACCCTAACCCTAACCCTAACCCTAACCCCAACCCTAACCCTAACCCCAACCCTAACCCTAACCCTAACCCTAACACTAACACTAACCCCAACCCCAACCCTAACCCTATACCTAACTCAACCCTAACCCTAACCCTAACCCTAACCCTAACCCTAACCCTAACCCTAACACTAACCCTAACCCTATACCTAACCCCAACCCTAACCCTAACCCCAACCCTAACCCTATACCTAACCCCAACCCTAAACCTAACCCTAACCCCAACCCTAACCCTAACCCTAACCCTAACCCTAACCCTAACCCTAACCCCAACCCTAACCCTATACCTAACTCAACCCTAACCCTAACCCCAACCCTAACCCTAACCGTAACCCTAACCCTAACCCTAACCCTAACCCTAACCCCAACCCTAACCCTAACCCTAACCCTAACCCTAACCCTAACCCTAACCCCAACCCTAACCCTAACCCCAACCCTAACCCTAACCCTAACCCTAACCCTAACACTAACCCTAACCCCAACCCTAAACCTATACCTAACTCAACCCTAACCCTAACCCCAACCCTAACCCTAACCCTAACCCTAACCCTAACCCTAACCCTAACCCTTACCCTAACCCTAACCCTAACCCTAACCCCAACCCTAACCCTAACCCTAACCCTATACCTAACTCAACCCTAACACTAACCCCAACCCTAACCCTAACCCTAACCCTAACCCTAACCCTAACCCCAACCCTAACCCTAACCCCAACCCTAACCCTAACCCTAACCCTAACCCTAACCCTAACCCTAACCCCAACCCTAACCCTATACCTAACTCAACCCTATCCCTAACCCCAACCCTAACCCCAACCCTAACCCTAACCCTAACCCTAACCCTAACCCTATACCTAACCCCAACCCTAACCCTAACCCTAACCCTAACCCTAACCCTAACCCTAACCCTATACCTAACCCCAACCCTAACCCTAACCCTAACCTTAACCCCAACCCTAACCCTAACCCCAACCCCAACCCTAACCCTATACCTAACCCCAACCCTAACCCTAACCCTAACCCTAACCCTAACCCCAACCCTAACCCTATACCTAACCCCAACCCTAACCCTAACCCTAACCCTAACCCCAACCCTAACCCTAACCCCAACCCCAACCCTAACCCTATACCTAACCCCAACCCTAACCCTAACCCTAACCCTAACCCTAACCCTAACACTAACCCTAACCCCAACCCTAACCCTATACCTAACCCCAACCCTAACCCTAACCCCAACCCTAACCCTAACCCCAACACTAACCCTATACCTAACCCCAACCCTAAACCTAACCCTAACCCCAACCCTAACCCTAACCCTAACCCTAACCCTAACCCTAACCCCAACCCGAACCCTATACCTAACTCAACCCTAACCCTAACCCCAACCCTAACCCTAACCGTAACCCTAACCCTAACCCTAACCCCATCCCTAACCCTGACCCTAACCCTAACCCTAACCCTAACCCCAACCCTAACCCTAACCCCAACCCTAACCCTAACCCTAACCCTAACACTTACCCTAA
>NC_139471.1:27972500-27975000 GCF_057233095.1 Heloderma suspectum | reverse complement strand
AACCCCAACCCCAACCCTAACCCTATACCTAACCCCAACCCTAACCCTAACCCTAACCCTAACCCTAACCCTAACCCTAACCCCAACCCTAACCCTATACCTAACCCCAACCCTAACCCTAACCGCAACCCTAACCCTAACCCCAACCCTAACCCTATACCTAACCCCAACCCTAAACCTAACCCTAACCCCAACCCTAACCCTAACCCTAACCCTAACCCTAACCCTAACCCCAACCCTAACCCTATACCTAACTCAACCCTAACCCTAACCCCAACCCTAACCCTAACCGTAACCCTAACCCTAACCCTAACCCTAACCCCAACCCTAACCCTAACCCTAACCCTAACCCTAACCCTAACCCTAACCCCAACCCTAACCCTAACCCCAACCCTAACCCTAACCCTAACCCTAACACTAACCCTAACCCCAACCCTAAGCCTATACCTAACTCAACCCTAACCCTAACCCCAACCCTAACCCTAACCCTAACCCTAACCCTAACCCTAACCCCAACCCTAACCCTAACCCTAACCCTAACCCTAACCCTAACCCTAACACTATCCCTAACCCTAACCCTAACCCTAACCCTAACCCCACCCTAACCCTAACCCTAACCCTATACCTAACTCAACCCTAACCCTAACCCCAACCCTAACCCTAACCCTAACCCTAACCCTAACCCCAACCCTAAACCTAACCCCAACCCTAACCCTAACCCTAACCCTATACCTAACTCAACCCTAACCCTAACCCCAACCCTAACCCTAACCCTAACCCTAACCCTAACCCCAACCCTAACCCTATACCTAACTCAACCCTAACCCTAACCCGAACCCGAACCCTAACCCTAACCCTAACCCCAACCCTAACCCTATACCTAACTCAACCCTAACACTAACCCTAACCCTAACCCTAACCCTAACCCTAACCCTAACCCTAACCCTAACCCTAACCCTAACCCTATACCTAACTCAACCCTAACCCTAACCCCAAACCTAACCCTAACCCTAACCCTAACCCTAACCCTATACCTAACACCAAACCTAACCCTAACCCTAACCCTAACCCTAACCCTATACCTAACTTAACCCTAACCATAACCCCAACCCCAACCCTAACCCTAACCCCAACCCTAACCCTAACCCTAACCCTAACCCTAACCCTATACCTAACTCAACACTAACCCTAACCCCAACCCTAACCCTAACCCTAACCCTAACCCTAACCCTAACCCTAACCCCAACCCTAACCCTAACCCTAACCCTAACCCCAAACCTAACCCTATACCTAACTCAACCCTAACCCTAACCCTAACCCCAACCCTAACCCTAACCCCAACCCTAACCCTAACCCTAACCCTATACCTAATTCAACCCTAACCCTAACCCCAACCCTAACCCTAACCCTAACCCTAACCCTAACCCTAACCCTAACCCCAACCCTAACCCTAACCCCAACCCTAACCCTAACCCTAACCCTAACCCTATACCTAACTCAACCCCAACCCTAACCCTAACCCCAACCCTAACCCTAACCCTAACCCTATCCCTAACCCCAACCCTAACCCTATACCTAACTCAACCCTAACCCTAACCCTAACCCTAACCCCAACCCTAACCCTATACCTAACTCTACCCTAACCCTAACCCTAACCCTAACCCTAACCCTAACCCCAACCCTAACCCTAACCCTAACCCTAACCCCAACCCTAACCCTAACCCCAACCTTAACCCTATACATAACTCAACCCTAACCCTAACCCTAACCCTAACCCTAACCATAACCCTAACCCTAACCCCAACCCTAACCCTATACCTAACTCAACCCTAACCCTAACCCTAACCCTAACCCTAACCCTAACCCTATACCTAACTCAACCCTAACCCTAACCCCAACCCTAACCCTAACTCAACCCTAACCCTAACCCTAACCCTCACCCTAACACTAACCCTAACCCTAACCCTAACCCTAACCCCAACCCTAACCCTATACCTAACTCAACCCTAACCCTAACCCTAACCCTAACCCTAACCCTAACCCCAACCCTAACCCTATACCTAACCCCAACCCTAACCCTAACCCTAACCCTAACCCCAACCCTAACCCTAACCCCAACCCCAACCCTAACCCTATACCTAACCCCAACCCTAACCCTAACCCTAACCCTAACCCTAACACTAACCCTAACCCCAACCCTAAACCTATACCTAACCCCAACCCTAACCCTAACCCCAACCCTAACCCTAACCCCAACACTAACCCTATACCTAACCCCAACCCTAAACCTAACCCTAACCCCAACCCTAACCCTAACCCTAACCCTAACCCTAACCCTAACCCCAACCCTAACCCTATACCTAACTCAACCCTAACCCTATCCCCAACCCTAACCCTAACCGTAACCCTAACCCTAACCCTAACCCCAACCCTAATCCTAACCCTAACCCTAACCCTAACCCTAACCCCAACCCTAACCCTAACCCCAACCCTAACCCTA
>NC_139471.1:27947500-27950000 GCF_057233095.1 Heloderma suspectum | reverse complement strand
CTTACCCTAACCCCAACCCTAACCCTATACCTAACTCAACCCTAACCCTAACCCCAACCCTAACCCTAACCCTAACCCTAACCCTAACCCCAACCCTAACCCTAACCCCAACCCTAACCCTAACCCTAACCCTATACCTAACTCAACCCTAACCCTAACCCTAACCCCAACCCTAACCCTAACCCTAACCCTAACCCTATACCTAACCCCAACCCTAACCCTAACCCTAACCCTAACCCTAACCCTAACCCTAACCCTAACCCTGACCCCAACCCTAACCCTATACCTAACCCCAACCGTAACCCTAACCCCAACCCTAACCCTAACCCCAACCCTAACCCTATACCTAACCCCAACCCTAAACCTAACCCTAACCCCAACCCTAACCCTAACCCTAACCCTAACCCTAACCCTAACCCTAACCCCAACCCTAACCCTATTCCTAACTCAACCCTAACCCTAACCCCAACCCTAACCCTAACCGTAACCCTAACCCTAACCCTAACCCTAACCCTAACCCCAACCCTAACCCTAACCCTAACCCTAACCCCAACCCTAACCCTAACCCCAACCCTAACCCTAACCCTAACCCTAACACTAACACTAACCCCAACCCCAAACCTAACCCTATACCTAACTCAACCCTAACCCTAACCCTAACCCTAACCCTAACCCTAACACTAACCCTAACCCTATACCTAACCCCAACCCTAACCCTAACCCCAACCCTAACCCTATACCTAACCCCAACCCTAAACCTAACCCTAACCCCAACCCTAACCCTAACCCTAACCCTAACCCTAACCCTAACCCTAACCCCAACCCTAACCCTATACCTAACTCAACCCTAACCCTAACCCCAACCCTAACCCTAACCGTAACCCTAACCCTAACCCTAACCCTAACCCCAACCCTAACCCTAACCCTAACCCTAACCCTAACCCCAACCCTAACCCTAACCCCAACCCTAACCCTAACCCTAACCCTAACACTAACCCTAACCCCAACCCTAAACCTATACCTAACTCAACCCTAACCCTAACCCCAACCCTAACCCTAACCCTAACCCTAACCCTAACCCTAACCCTAACCCCAACCCTAACCCTAACCCTAACCCTAACCCTAACCCTAACCATAACCCTAACCCTAACCCTAACCCTAACCCTTACCCTAACCCTAACCCTAACCCTAACCCCAACCCTAACCCTAACCCTAACCCTATACCTAACTCAACCCTAACCCTAACCCCAACCCTAACCCTAACCCTAACCCTAACCCTAACCCTAACCCTAACCCCAACCCTAACCCTAACCCCAACCCTAACCCTAACCCTAACCCTAACCCTAACCCTAACCCCAACCCTAACCCTATACCTAACTCAACCCTATCCCTAACCCCAACCCTAAACCTAACCCTAACCCTAACCCTAACCATAACCCTAACCCTAACCCTAACCCTAACCCTAACCCGAACCCTAACCCTAACCCTAACCCTATACCTAACCCCAACCGTAACCCTAACCCTAACCCTAACCCCAACCCTAACCCTAACCCCAACCCTAACCCTATACCTAACCCCAACCCTAACCCTAACCCTAACCCTAACCCTAACCCTAACCCTAACCCCAACCCTAACCCTATACCTAACCCCAACCCTAACCCTAACCGCAACCCTAACCCTAACCCCAACCCTAACCCTATACCTAACCCCAACCCTAAACCTAACCCTAACCCCAACCCTAACCCTAACCCTAACCCTAACCCTAACCCTAACCCTAACCCCAACCCTAACCCTAACCCTATACCTAACTCAACCCTAACCCTAACCCCAACCCTAACCCTAACCGTAACCCTAACCCTAACCCTAACCCTAACCCTAACCCTAACCCTAACCCTAACCCTAACCCCAACCCTAACCCTAACCCCAACCCTAACCCTAACCCTAACCCTAACACTAACCCTAACCCCAACCCTAACCCTAACCCCAACCCTAACCCTAACCCTAACCCTATACCTAACTCAACCCTAACCCTAACCCCAACCCTAACCCTAACCCTAACCCTAACCCTATACCTAACCCCAAGCCTAACCCTAACCCTAACCCTAACCCTAACCCTAACCCTAACCCTAACCCTAACCCTAACCCCAACCCTAACCCTATACCTAACCCCAACCCTAACCCTAACCCCAACCCTAACCCTAACCCCAACCCTAACCCTATACCTAACCCCAACCCTAAACCTAACCCTAACCCCAACCCTAACCCTAACCCTAACCCTAACCCTAACCCTAACCCTAACCCCAACCCTAACCCTATTCCTAACTCAACCCTAACCCTAACCCCAACCCTAACCCTAACCGTAACCCTAACCCTAACCCTAACCCTAACCCCAACCCTAACCCTAACCCTAACCCTAACCCTAACCCCAACCCTAACCCTAACCCCAACCCTAACCCTAACCCTAACCCTAACACTAACCCTAACCCCAACCCCAACTCTA
>NC_139471.1:27937500-27940000 GCF_057233095.1 Heloderma suspectum | reverse complement strand
AACTCAACCCTAACCCTAACCCAAACCCTAACCCTAACCCTAACCCTAACCCTAACCCTAACCCTAACCCTAACCCCAACCCTAACCCTATACCTAACTCAACCCTAACCCTAACCCTAACCCTAACCGTAACCGTAACCCTAACCCTAACCCTAACCCCAACCCTAACCCTAACCCTAACCCTAACCCTAACCCTAACCCCAACCCTAACCCTAACCCCAACCCTAACCCTAACCCTAACCCTAACGCTTACCCTAACCCCAACCCTAACCCTATACCTAACTCAACCCTAACCCTAACCCCAACCCTAACCCTAACCCTAACCCTAACCCTAACCCCAACCCTAACCCTAACCCCAACCCTAACCCTAACCCTAACCCTATACCTAACTCAACCCTAACCCTAACCCCAACCCTAACCCTAACCCTAACCCTAACCCTATTCCTAACCCCAACCCTAACCCTAACCCTAACCCTAACCCTAACCCTAACCCTAACCCTAACACTAACACTAACCCTAACCCTATACCTAACCCCAACCCTAACCCTAACCCTAACCCTAACCCCAACCCTAACCCTAACCCCAACCCCAACCCTAACCCTATACCTAACCCCAACCCTAACCCTAACCCTAACCCTAACCCTTACCCTAACCCCAACCCTAACCCTATACCTAACCCCAACCCTAACCCTAACCCTAACCCTAACCCCAACCCTAACCCTAACCCCAACCCCAACCCTAACCCTATACCTAACCCCAACCCTAACCCTAACCCTAACCCTAACCCTAACCCTAACCCTAACCCCAACCCTAACCCTATACCTAACCCCAACCCCAACCCTAACCCCAACCCTAACCCTAACCCCAACACTAACCCTATACCTAACCCCAACCCTAAACCTAACCCTAACCCCAACCCTAACCCTAACCCTAACCCTAACCCTAACCCCAACCCTAACCCTATACCTAACTCAACCCTAACCCTAACCCCAACCCTAAACCTAACCGTAACCCTAACCCTAACCCTAACCCCAACCCTAACCCTAACCCTAACCCTAACCCTAACCCTAACCCCAACCCTAACCCTAACCCCAACCCTAACCCTAACCCTAACCCTAACACTTACCCTAACCCCAACCCTAACCCTATACCTAACTCAACCCTAACCCTAACCCCAACCCTAACCCTAACCCTAACCCTATACCTAACCCCAACCCTAACCCTAACCCTAACCCTAACCCTAACACTAACACTAACCCTAACCCTATACGTAACCCCAACCCTAACCCTAACCCTAACCCTAACCCCAACCCTAACCCTAACCCCAACCCCAACCCTAACCCTATACCTAACCCCAACCCTAACCCTAACCCTAACCCTAACCCTAACCCTAACCCTAACCCTAACCCCAACCCTAACCCTATACCTAACCCCAACCCTAAGCCTAACCCTAACCCTAACCCCAACCCTAACCCTAACCCCAACCCCAACCCTAACCCTATACCTAACCCCAACCCTAACCCTAACCCTAACCCTAACCCTAACACTAACCCTAACCCCAACCCTAACCCTAACCCTAACCCCAACCCTAACCCGAACCCCAACCCTAACCCTAACCCTAACCCTAACCCTAACACTAACCCTAACCCCAACCCTAACCCTAACCCTAACCCTAACCCTAACCCTAACCCTAACACTAACCCTAACCCTATACCTAACCCCAACCCTAACCCTAACCCCAACCCTAACCCTATAAAAAGGTAAAGGTGTCCCCAACCAGTCGTGTCCGACTCTAGGGTGCGGTGCTCATCCCCGTTTCTAAGCCGAAGAGCCAGCGCTGTCCGAAGACGCTTCCGTGGTCATGTGGCCGGCATGACTGAACACCGAGGTGCACGGAACGCTGTTACCTTTCCCGCCAAAGCGGTACCTATTTATCTACTTGCAATTTCTTGCTTTTGAACTGCTAGGTTGGCAGAAGCTGGGACTGAAGACGGGAGCTCACTCCGTCACACGGCACCCGGGTCTCGAACTGCCGACCTTCCAGTCTGCAGTTCAGCGTCCTAACCCTAACCCCAACCCTAACCCTAACCGTAACCCTAACCCTAACCCTAACCCTAACCCCAACCCTAACCCTAACCCTAACCCTAACCCTAACCCTAACCCTAACCCCAACCCTAACCCTAACCCCAACCCTAACCCTAACCCTAACACTAACCCTAACCCCAACCCTAAACCTATAACTAACTCAACCCTAACCCTAACCCCAACCCTAACCCTAACCCTAACCCTAACCCTAACCCTAACCCCAACCCTAACCCTAACCCTAACCCTAACCCTAACCATAACCCTAACCCTAACCCTAACCCTAACCCTTACCCTAACCCTAACCCTAACCCTAACCCTAACCCCAACCCTAACCCTAACCCTAACCCTATACCTAACTCAACCCTAACCCTAACCCCAACCCTAACCCTAACCCTAACCCTAACCCTAACCCTAA
>NC_139471.1:27932500-27935000 GCF_057233095.1 Heloderma suspectum | reverse complement strand
CTAACCCTAACCCTAACCCTAACCCTAACCCTAACCCTAACCCCAACCCTAACCCTATACCTAACTCAACCCTAACCCTAACCCTAACCCTAACCCTAACCGTAACCGTAACCCTAACCCTAACCCTAACCCCAACCCTAACCCTAACCCTAACCCTAACCCTAACCCTAACCCCAACCCTAACCCTAACCCCAACCCTAACCCTAACCCTAACCCTAACACTTACCCTAACCCCAACCCTAACCCTATACCTAACTCAACCCTAACCCTAACCCCAACCCTAACCCTAACCCTAACCCTAACCCTAACCCCAACCCTAACCCTAACCCCAACCCTAACCCTAACCCTAACCCTATACCTAACTCAACCCTAACCCTAACCCCAACCCTAACCCTAACCCTAACCCTAACCCTATTCCTAACCCCAACCCTAACCCTAACCCTAACCCTAACCCTAACCCTAACCCTAACACTAACCCTAACCCTATACCTAACCCCAACCCTAACCCTAACCCTAACCCTAACCCCAACCCTAACCCTAACCCCAACCCCAACCCTAACCCTAACCCTATACCTAACCCCAACCCTAACCCTAACCCTAACCCTAACCCTTACCCTAACCCCAACCCTAACCCTATACCTAACCCCAACCCTAACCCTAACCCTAACCCTAACCCCAACCCTAACCCTAACCCCAACCCCAACCCTAACCCTATACCTAACCCCAACCCTAACCCTAACCCTAACCCTAACCCTAACCCTAACCCCAACCCTAACCCTATACCTAACCCCAACCCTAACCCTAACCCCAACCCTAACCCTAACCCCAACACTAACCCTATACCTAACCCCAACCCTAAACCTAACCCTAACCCCAACCCTAACCCTAACCCTAACCCTAACCCTAACCCTAACCCTAACCCCAACCCTAACCCTATACCTAACTCAACCCTAACCCTAACCCCAACCCTAAACCTAACCGTAACCCTAACCCTAACCCTAACCCCAACCCTAACCCTAACCCTAACCCTAACCCTAACCCTAACCCTAACCCTAACCCCAACCCTAACCCTAACCCCAACCCTAACCCTAACCCTAACCCTAACACTTACCCTAACCCCAACCCTAACCCTATACCTAACTCAACCCTAACCCTAACCCCAACCCTAACCCTAACCCTAACCCTAACCCTATACCTAACCCCAACCCTAACCCTAACCCTAACCCTAACCCTAACCCTAACACTAACCCTAACCCTATACCTAACCCCAACCCTAACCCTAACCCTAACCCTAACCCCAACCCTAACCCTAACCCCAACCCCAACCCTAACCCTATACCTAACCCCAACCCTAACCCTAACCCTAACCCTAACCCTAACCCCAACCCTAACCCTATACCTAACCCCAACCCTAAGCCTAACCCTAACCCTAACCCCAACCCTAACCCTAACCCCAACCCCAACCCTAACCCTATACCTAACCCCAACCCTAACCCTAACCCTAACCCTAACCCTAACACTAACCCTAACCCCAACCCTAACCCTAACCCTAACCCCAACCCTAACCCTAACCCCAACCCTAACCCTAACCCCAACACTAACCCTATACCTAACCCCAACCCTAAACCTAACCCTAACCCCAACCCTAACCCTAACCCTAACCCTAACCCTAACCCTAACCCCAACCCTAACCCTATACCTAACTCAACCCTAACCCTAACCCCAACCCTAACCCTAACCGTAACCCTAACCCTAACCCTAACCCCAACCCTAACCCTAACCCTAACCCTAACCCTAACCCTAACCCCAACCCTAACCCTAACCCCAACCCTAACCCTAACCCTAACCCTAACACTTACCCTAACCCCAACCCTAACCCTATACCTAACTCAACCCTAACCCTAACCCCAACCCTAACCCTAACCCTAACCCTAACCCCAACCCTAACCCTAACCCCAACCCTAACCCTAACCCTAACCCTATACCTAACTCAACCCTAACCCTAACCCCAACCCTAACCCTAACCCTAACCCTAACCCTATACCTAACCCCAAGCCTAACCCTAACCCTAACCCTAACCCTAACCCTAACCCTAACCCTAACCCCAACCCTAACCCTATACCTAACCCCAACCCTAACCCTAACCCTAACCCCAACCCTAACCCTAACCCCAACCCTAACCCTATACCTAACCCCAACCCTAAACCTAACCCTAACCCCAACCCTAACCCTAACCCTAACCCTAACCCTAACCCTAACCCCAACCCTAACCCTATTCCTAACTCAACCCTAACCCTAACCCCAACCCTAACCCTAACCGTAACCCTAACCCTAACCCTAACCCTAACCCCAACCCTAACCCTAACCCTAACCCTAACCCTAACCCTAACCCCAACCCTAACCCTAACCCCAACCCTAACCCTAACCCTAACCCTAACCCTAACACTAACCCTAACCCCAACCCCAACCCTAACCCTATACCTAACTCAACCCTAACCCT
>NC_139471.1:27920000-27922500 GCF_057233095.1 Heloderma suspectum | reverse complement strand
ACCTAACTCAACCCTAACCCTAACCCCAACCCTAACCCTAACCCTAACCCTAACCCTATTCCTAACCCCAACCCTAACCCTAACCCTAACCCTAACCCTAACCCTAACCCTAACCCTAACACTAACACTAACCCTAACCCTATACCTAACCCCAACCCTAACCCTAACCCTAACCCTAACCCCAACCCTAACCCTAACCCCAACCCCAACCCTAACCCTATACCTAACCCCAACCCTAACCCTAACCCTAACCCTAACCCTTACCCTAACCCCAACCCTAACCCTATACCTAACCCCAACCCTAACCCTAACCCTAACCCTAACCCCAACCCTAACCCTAACCCCAACCCCAACCCTAACCCTATACCTAACCCCAACCCTAACCCTAACCCTAACCCTAACCCTAACCCTAACCCTAACCCCAACCCTAACCCTATACCTAACCCCAACCCCAACCCTAACCCCAACCCTAACCCTAACCCCAACACTAACCCTATACCTAACCCCAACCCTAAACCTAACCCTAACCCCAACCCTAACCCTAACCCTAACCCTAACCCTAACCCCAACCCTAACCCTATACCTAACTCAACCCTAACCCTAACCCCAACCCTAAACCTAACCGTAACCCTAACCCTAACCCTAACCCCAACCCTAACCCTAACCCTAACCCTAACCCTAACCCTAACCCCAACCCTAACCCTAACCCCAACCCTAACCCTAACCCTAACCCTAACACTTACCCTAACCCCAACCCTAACCCTATACCTAACTCAACCCTAACCCTAACCCCAACCCTAACCCTAACCCTAACCCTATACCTAACCCCAACCCTAACCCTAACCCTAACCCTAACCCTAACACTAACACTAACCCTAACCCTATACGTAACCCCAACCCTAACCCTAACCCTAACCCTAACCCCAACCCTAACCCTAACCCCAACCCCAACCCTAACCCTATACCTAACCCCAACCCTAACCCTAACCCTAACCCTAACCCTAACCCTAACCCTAACCCTAACCCCAACCCTAACCCTATACCTAACCCCAACCCTAAGCCTAACCCTAACCCTAACCCCAACCCTAACCCTAACCCCAACCCCAACCCTAACCCTATACCTAACCCCAACCCTAACCCTAACCCTAACCCTAACCCTAACACTAACCCTAACCCCAACCCTAACCCTAACCCTAACCCCAACCCTAACCCGAACCCCAACCCTAACCCTAACCCTAACCCTAACCCTAACACTAACCCTAACCCCAACCCTAACCCTAACCCTAACCCTAACCCTAACCCTAACCCTAACACTAACCCTAACCCTATACCTAACCCCAACCCTAACCCTAACCCCAACCCTAACCCTATAAAAAGGTAAAGGTGTCCCCAACCAGTCGTGTCCGACTCTAGGGTGCGGTGCTCATCCCCGTTTCTAAGCCGAAGAGCCAGCGCTGTCCGAAGACGCTTCCGTGGTCATGTGGCCGGCATGACTGAACACCGAGGTGCACGGAACGCTGTTACCTTTCCCGCCAAAGCGGTACCTATTTATCTACTTGCAATTTCTTGCTTTTGAACTGCTAGGTTGGCAGAAGCTGGGACTGAAGACGGGAGCTCACTCCGTCACACGGCACCCGGGTCTCGAACTGCCGACCTTCCAGTCTGCAGTTCAGCGTCCTAACCCTAACCCCAACCCTAACCCTAACCGTAACCCTAACCCTAACCCTAACCCTAACCCCAACCCTAACCCTAACCCTAACCCTAACCCTAACCCTAACCCTAACCCCAACCCTAACCCTAACCCCAACCCTAACCCTAACCCTAACACTAACCCTAACCCCAACCCTAAACCTATAACTAACTCAACCCTAACCCTAACCCCAACCCTAACCCTAACCCTAACCCTAACCCTAACCCTAACCCCAACCCTAACCCTAACCCTAACCCTAACCCTAACCATAACCCTAACCCTAACCCTAACCCTAACCCTTACCCTAACCCTAACCCTAACCCTAACCCTAACCCCAACCCTAACCCTAACCCTAACCCTATACCTAACTCAACCCTAACCCTAACCCCAACCCTAACCCTAACCCTAACCCTAACCCTAACCCTAACCCTAACCCCAACCCTAACCCTAACCCCAACCCTAACCCTAACCCTAACCCTAACCCTAACCCTAACCCTAACCCCAACCCTAACCCTATACCTAACTCAACCCTATCCCTAACCCCAACCCTAAACCTAACCCTAACCCTAAACCTAACCATAACCCTAACCCTAACCCTAACCCTAACCCTAACCCTAACCCGAACCCGAACCCTAACCCTAACCCTAACCCTATACCTAACCCCAACCGTAACCCTAACCCTAACCCTAACCCCAACCCTAACCCTAACCCCAACCCTAACCCTATACCTAACCCCAACCCTAACCCTAACCCTAACCCTAACCCTAACCCTAACCCTAACCCTAACCCCAACCCTAACCCTATACCTAA
>NC_139471.1:27897500-27900000 GCF_057233095.1 Heloderma suspectum | reverse complement strand
ACCCTAACCCCAACCCTAACCCTAACCCTAACCCTAACCCCAACCCTAACCCTAACCCTAACCCTAACCCTAACCCTATGCCTAACTCAACCCTAACCCTAACCCCAACCCTAACCCTAACCCCAACCCTAACCCTAACCCTAACCCTAACCCTAACCCTAACGCTAACCCCAACCCTAACCCTAACCCTAACCCTAACCCTAACCCCAACCCTAACCCTATACCTAACTCAACCCTAACCCTAACCCAAACCCTAACCCTAACCCTAACCCTAACCCTAACCCTAACCCTAACCCCAACCCTAACCCTATACCTAACTCAACCCTAACCCTAACCCTAACCCTAACCCTAACCGTAACCGTAACCCTAACCCTAACCCTAACCCCAACCCTAACCCTAACCCTAACCCTAACCCTAACCCTAACCCCAACCCTAACCCTAACCCCAACCCTAACCCTAACCCTAACCCTAACACTTACCCTAACCCCAACCCTAACCCTATACCTAACTCAACCCTAACCCTAACCCCAACCCTAACCCTAACCCTAACCCTAACCCTAACCCCAACCCTAACCCTAACCCCAACCCTAACCCTAACCCTAACCCTATACCTAACTCAACCCTAACCCTAACCCCAACCCTAACCCTAACCCTAACCCTAACCCTATTCCTAACCCCAACCCTAACCCTAACCCTAACCCTAACCCTAACCCTAACCCTAACACTAACCCTAACCCTATACCTAACCCCAACCCTAACCCTAACCCTAACCCTAACCCCAACCCTAACCCTAACCCCAACCCCAACCCTAACCCTAACCCTATACCTAACCCCAACCCTAACCCTAACCCTAACCCTAACCCTAACCCTTACCCTAACCCCAACCCTAACCCTATACCTAACCCCAACCCTAACCCTAACCCTAACCCTAACCCCAACCCTAACCCTAACCCCAACCCCAACCCTAACCCTATACCTAACCCCAACCCTAACCCTAACCCTAACCCTAACCCTAACCCTAACCCCAACCCTAACCCTATACCTAACCCCAACCCTAACCCTAACCCCAACCCTAACCCTAACCCCAACACTAACCCTATACCTAACCCCAACCCTAAACCTAACCCTAACCCCAACCCTAACCCTAACCCTAACCCTAACCCTAACCCTAACCCCAACCCTAACCCTATACCTAACTCAACCCTAACCCTAACCCCAACCCTAAACCTAACCGTAACCCTAACCCTAACCCTAACCCCAACCCTAACCCTAACCCTAACCCTAACCCTAACCCTAACCCTAACCCCAACCCTAACCCTAACCCCAACCCTAACCCTAACCCTAACCCTAACACTTACCCTAACCCCAACCCTAACCCTATACCTAACTCAACCCTAACCCTAACCCCAACCCTAACCCTAACCCTAACCCTAACCCTATACCTAACCCCAACCCTAACCCTAACCCTAACCCTAACCCTAACACTAACCCTAACCCTATACCTAACCCCAACCCTAACCCTAACCCTAACCCTAACCCCAACCCTAACCCTAACCCCAACCCCAACCCTAACCCTATACCTAACCCCAACCCTAACCCTAACCCTAACCCTAACCCTAACCCTAACCCTAACCCCAACCCTAACCCTATACCTAACCCCAACCCTAAGCCTAACCCTAACCCTAACCCCAACCCTAACCCTAACCCCAACCCCAACCCTAACCCTATACCTAACCCCAACCCTAACCCTAACCCTAACCCTAACCCTAACACTAACCCTAACCCCAACCCTAACCCTAACCCTAACCCCAACCCTAACCCTAACCCCAACCCTAACCCTAACCCCAACACTAACCCTATACCTAACCCCAACCCTAAACCTAACCCTAACCCCAACCCTAACCCTAACCCTAACCCTAACCCTAACCCCAACCCTAACCCTATACCTAACTCAACCCTAACCCTAACCCCAACCCTAACCCTAACCGTAACCCTAACCCTAACCCTAACCCCAACCCTAACCCTAACCCTAACCCTAACCCTAACCCTAACCCCAACCCTAACCCTAACCCCAACCCTAACCCTAACCCTAACCCTAACACTTACCCTAACCCCAACCCTACCCCTATACCTAACTCAACCCTAACCCTAACCCCAACCCTAACCCTAACCCTAACCCTAACCCCAACCCTAACCCTAACCCCAACCCTAACCCTAACCCTAACCCTATACCTAACTCAACCCTAACCCTAACCCCAACCCTAACCCTAACCCTAACCCTAACCCTATACCTAACCCCAAGCCTAACCCTAACCCTAACCCTAACCCTAACCCTAACCCTAACCCTAACCCCAACCCTAACCCTATACCTAACCCCAACCCTAACCCTAACCCCAACCCTAACCCTAACCCCAACCCTAACCCTATACCTAACCCCAACCGTAAACCTAACCCTAACCCCAACCCTAACCCTAACCCTAACCCTAACCCTAACCCTAAC
>NC_139471.1:27887500-27890000 GCF_057233095.1 Heloderma suspectum | reverse complement strand
CTAACCCTAACACTAACCCTAACCCCAACCCTAAACCTATACCTAACTCAACCCTAACCCTAACCCCAACCCTAACCCTAACCCTAACCCTAACCCTAACCCTAACCCTAACCCTAACCCCAACCCTAACCCTAACCCTAACCCTAACCCTAACCCTATCCCTTACCCTTACCCTAACCCTAACCCTAACCCCAACCCTAACCCTAACTCAACCCTAACCCTAACCCCAACCCTAACCCTAACCCTAACCCTAACCCTAACCCCAACCCTAACCCTAACCCCAACCCTAACCCTAACCCTAACCCTAACCCTAACCCTAACCCCAACCCTAACCCTATACCTAACTCAACCCTATCCCTAACCCCAACCCTAACCCTAACCCTAACCCTAACCCTAACCATAACCCTAACCCTAACCCTAACCCTAACCCTAACCCTAACCCTAACCCTAACCCGAACCCTAACCCTAACCCTAACCCTATACCTAACCCCAACCCTAACCCTAACCCTAACCCTAACCCCAACCCTAACCCTAACCCCAACCCTAACCCTATACCTAACCCCAACCCTAACCCTAACCCTAACCCTAACCCTAACCCTAACCCCAACCCTAACCCTATACCTAACCCCAACCCTAACCCTAACCGCAACCCTAACCCTAACCCCAACCCTAACCCTATACCTAACCCCAACCCTAAACCTAACCCTAACCCCAACCCTAACCCTAACCCTAACCCTAACCCTAACCCTAACCCCAACCCTAACCCTATACCTAACTCAACCCTAACCCTAACCCCAACCCTAACCCTAACCGTAACCCTAACCCTAACCCTAACCCCAACCCTAACCCTAACCCTATCCCTATACCTAACTCAACCCTAACCCTAACCCCAACCCTAACCCTAACCCTAACCCTAACCCCAACCCTAACCCTAACCCTAACCCCAACCCTAACCCCAACCCTAACCCTATACCTAACTCAACCCTAACCCTAACCCCAACCCTAACCCTAACCCTAACCCTAACCCTATACCTAACCCCAACCCTAACCCTAACCCTAACCCTAACCCTAACCCTAACCCTAACACTAACCCTAACCCTATACCTAACCCCAACCCTAACCCTAACCCTAACCTTAACCCCAACCCTAACCCTAACCCCAACCCCAACCCTAACCCTATACCTAACCCCAACCCTAACCCTAACCCTAACCCTAACCCTAACCCTAACCCTAACCCTATACCTAACCCCAACCCTAAACCTAACCCTAACCCCAACCCTAACCCTAACCCTAACCCTAACCCTAACCCCAACCCTAACCCTATTCCTAACTCAACCCTAACCCTAACCCCAACCCTAACCCTAACCGTAACCCTAACCCTAACCCTAACCCTAACCCTAACCCTAACCCTAACCCCAACCCTAACCCTAACCCTAACCCTAACCCCAACCCTAACCCTAACCCCAACCCTAACCCTAACCCTAACCCTAACACTAACACTAACCCCAACCCCAACCCTAACCCTATACCTAACTCAACCCTAACCCTAACCCTAACCCTAACCCTAACCCTAACACTAACCCTAACCCTATACCTAACCCGAACCCTAACCCTAACCCCAACCCTAACCCTATACCTAACCCCAACCCTAAACCTAACCCTAACCCCAACCCTAACCCTAACCCTAACCCTAACCCTAACCCTAACCCTAACCCCAACCCTAACCCTATACCTAACTCAACCCTAACCCTAACCCCAACCCTAACCCTAACCGTAACCCTAACCCTAACCCTAACCCTAACCCCAACCCTAACCCTAACCCTAACCCTAACCCTAACCCTAACCCTAACCCCAACCCTAACCCTAACCCCAACCCTAACCCTAACCCTAACCCTAACACTAACCCTAACTCCAACCCTAAACCTATACCTAACTCAACCCTAACCCTAACCCCAACCCTAACCCTAACCCTAACCCTAACCCTAACCCTAACCCTAACCCCAACCCTAACCCTAACCCTAACCCTAACCCTAACCCTATCCCTTACCCTTACCCTAACCCTAACCCTAACCCCAACCCTAACCCTAACCCTAACCCTATACCTAACTCAACCCTAACCCTAACCCCAACCCTAACCCTAACCCTAACCCTAACCCTAACCCCAACCCTAACCCTAACCCCAACCCTAACCCTAACCCTAACCCTAACCCTAACCCTAACCCCAACCCTAACCCTATACCTAACTCAACCCTATCCCTAACCCCAACCCTAACCCTAACCCTAACCCTAACCCTAACCATAACCCTAACCCTAACCCTAACCCTAACCCTAACCCTAACCCGAACCCTAACCCTAACCCTAACCCTATACCTAACCCCAACCCTAACCCTAACCCTAACCCTAACCCCAACCCTAACCCTAACCCCAACCCTAACCCTATACCTAACCCCAACCCTAACCCTAACCCTAACCCTAACCCTAACCCTAACCCCAACCCTAA
>NC_139471.1:27850000-27855000 GCF_057233095.1 Heloderma suspectum | reverse complement strand
AACCCTAACCCTAACCCCAACCCTAACCCTAACCGTAACCCTAACCCTAACCCTAACCCCAACCCTAACCCCAACCCTAACCCTAACCCTAACCCTAACCCTAACCCCAACCCTAACCCTAACCCCAACCCTAACCCTAACCCTAACCCTAACACTTACCCTAACCCCAACCCTAACCCTATACCTAACTCAACCCTAACCCTAACCCCAACCCTAACCCTAACCCTAACCCTAACCCTATACCTAACCCCAACCCTAACCCTAACCCTAACCCTAACCCTAACCCTAACACTAACACTAACACTAACCCTAACCCTATACCTAACCCCAACCCTAACCCTAACCCTAACCCTAACCCCAACCCTAACCCTAACCCCAACCCCAACCCTAACCCTATACCTAACCCCAACCCTAACCCTAACCCTAACCCTAACCCTAACCCTAACCCCAACCCTAACCCTATACCTAACCCCAACCCTAAGCCTAACCCTAACCCTAACCCCAACCCTAACCCTAACCCCAACCCCAACCCTAACCCTATACCTAACCCCAACCCTAACCCTAACCCTAACCCTAACACTAACCCTAACCCCAACCCTAACCCTATACCTAACCCCAACCCTAACCCTAACCCCTACCCTAACCCTAACCCCAACACTAACCCTATACCTAACCCCAACCCTAAACCTAACCCTAACCCCAACCCTAACCCTAACCCTAACCCTAACCCTAACCCTAACCCTAACCCCAACCCTAACCCTATACCTAACTCAACCCTAACCCTAACCCCAACCCTAACCCTAACCGTAACCCTAACCCTAACCCTAACCCCAACCCTAACCCTAACCCTAACCCTAACCCTAACCCTAACCCCAACCCTAACCCTAACCCCAACCCTAACCCTAACCCTAACCCTAACACTTACCCTAACCCCAACCCTAACCCTATACCTAACTCAACCCTAACCCTAACCCCAACCCTAACCCTAACCCTAACCCTAACCCTAACCCCAACCCTAACCCTAACCCCAACCCTAACCCTAACCCTAACCCTATACCTAACTCAACCCTAACCCTAACCCCAACCCTAACCCTAACCCTAACCCTAACCCTATACCTAACCCCAAGCCTAACCCTAACCCTAACCCTAACCCTAACCCTAACCCTAACCCTAACCCCAACCCTAACCCTATACCTAACCCCAACCCTAACCCTAACCCCAACCCTAACCCTAACCCCAACCCTAACCCTATACCTAACCCCAACCCTAAACCTAACCCTAACCCCAACCCTAACCCTAACCCTAACCCTAACCCTAACCCTAACCCTAACCCCAACCCTAACCCTATTCCTAACTCAACCCTAACCCTAACCCCAACCCTAACCCTAACCGTAACCCTAACCCTAACCCTAACCCTAACCCCAACCCTAACCCTAACCCTAACCCTAACCCTAACCCCAACCCTAACCCTAACCCCAACCCTAACCCTAACCCTAACCCTAACACTAACCCTAACCCCAACCCCAACCCTAACCCTAACCCCAACCCTAACCCTAACCCTAACCCTAACCCTAACCCTAACCCTAACCCTATACCTAACCCCAACCCTAACCCTAACCCCAACCCTAACCCTATACCTAACCCCAACCCTAACCCTAACCCCAACCCTAACCCTAACCCTAACCCTAACCCTAACACTAACCCTAACCCCAACCCTAAACCTATACCTAACTCAACCCTAACCCTAACCCCAACCCTAACCCTAACCCTAACCCTAACCCTAACCCTAACCCTAACCCCAACCCTAACCCTAACCCTAACCCTAACCCTAACCCTAACACTAACCCTAACCCTTACCATAACCCTAACCCTAACCCTAACCCCAACCCTAACCCTAACCCTAACCCTATACCTAACTCAACCCTAACCCTAACCCCAACCCTAACCCTAACCCTAACCCTAACCCTAACCCTAACCCCAACCCTAACCCTAACCCCAACCCTAACCCTAACCCTAACCCTAACCCTAACCCTAACCCCAACCCTAACCCTATACCTAACTCAACCCTATCCCTAACCCCAACCCTAACCCTAACCCTAACCCTAACCCTAACCATAACCCTAACCCTAACCCTAACCCTAACCCTAACCCTAACCCTATACCTAACCCCAACCCTAACCCTAACCCTAACCCTAACCCCAACCCTAACCCTAACCCCAACCCTAACCCTATACCTAACCCCAACCCTAACCCTAACCCTAACCCTAACCCTAACCCTAACCCTAACCCCAACCCTAACCCTATACCTAACCCCAACCCTAACCCTAACCGCAACCCTAACCCTAACCCCAACCCTAACCCTATACCTAACCCCAACCCTAAACCTAACCCTAACCCCAACCCTAACCCTAACCCTAACCCTAACCCTAACCCTAACCCTAACCCTAACCCTAACCCTAACCCTAACCCTAACCCTAACCCTAACCCTAACCCTAACCCTAACCCTAACCCTAACCCTATACCTAACCCCAACCCTAACCCTAACCCTAACCCTAACCCTAACCCTAACACTAACACTAACACTAACCCTAACCCTATACCTAACCCCAACCCTAACCCTAACCCTAACCCTAACCCCAACCCTAACCCTAACCCCAACCCCAACCCTAACCCTATACCTAACCCCAACCCTAACCCTAACCCTAACCCTAACCCTAACCCTAACCCCAACCCTAACCCTATACCTAACCCCAACCCTAAGCCTAACCCTAACCCTAACCCCAACCCTAACCCTAACCCCAACCCCAACCCTAACCCTATACCTAACCCCAACCCTAACCCTAACCCTAACCCTAACACTAACCCTAACCCCAACCCTAACCCTATACCTAACCCCAACCCTAACCCTAACCCCTACCCTAACCCTAACCCCAACACTAACCCTATACCTAACCCCAACCCTAAACCTAACCCTAACCCCAACCCTAACCCTAACCCTAACCCTAACCCTAACCCTAACCCTAACCCCAACCCTAACCCTATACCTAACTCAACCCTAACCCTAACCCCAACCCTAACCCTAACCGTAACCCTAACCCTAACCCTAACCCCAACCCTAACCCTAACCCTAACCCTAACCCTAACCCTAACCCCAACCCTAACCCTAACCCCAACCCTAACCCTAACCCTAACCCTAACACTTACCCTAACCCCAACCCTAACCCTATACCTAACTCAACCCTAACCCTAACCCCAACCCTAACCCTAACCCTAACCCTAACCCTAACCCCAACCCTAACCCTAACCCCAACCCTAACCCTAACCCTAACCCTATACCTAACTCAACCCTAACCCTAACCCCAACCCTAACCCTAACCCTAACCCTAACCCTATACCTAACCCCAAGCCTAACCCTAACCCTAACCCTAACCCTAACCCTAACCCTAACCCTAACCCCAACCCTAACCCTATACCTAACCCCAACCCTAACCCTAACCCCAACCCTAACCCTAACCCCAACCCTAACCCTATACCTAACCCCAACCCTAAACCTAACCCTAACCCCAACCCTAACCCTAACCCTAACCCTAACCCTAACCCTAACCCTAACCCCAACCCTAACCCTATTCCTAACTCAACCCTAACCCTAACCCCAACCCTAACCCTAACCGTAACCCTAACCCTAACCCTAACCCTAACCCCAACCCTAACCCTAACCCTAACCCTAACCCTAACCCCAACCCTAACCCTAACCCCAACCCTAACCCTAACCCTAACCCTAACACTAACCCTAACCCCAACCCCAACCCTAACCCTAACCCCAACCCTAACCCTAACCCTAACCCTAACCCTAACCCTAACCCTAACCCTATACCTAACCCCAACCCTAACCCTAACCCCAACCCTAACCCTATACCTAACCCCAACCCTAACCCTAACCCCAACCCTAACCCTAACCCTAACCCTAACCCTAACACTAACCCTAACCCCAACCCTAAACCTATACCTAACTCAACCCTAACCCTAACCCCAACCCTAACCCTAACCCTAACCCTAACCCTAACCCTAACCCTAACCCCAACCCTAACCCTAACCCTAACCCTAACCCTAACCCTAACCCTAACCCTAACACTAACCCTAACCCTTACCATAACCCTAACCCTAACCCTAACCCCAACCCTAACCCTAACCCTAACCCTATACCTAACTCAACCCTAACCCTAACCCCAACCCTAACCCTAACCCTAACCCTAACCCTAACCCTAACCCCAACCCTAACCCTAACCCCAACCCTAACCCTAACCCTAACCCTAACCCTAACCCTAACCCCAACCCTAACCCTATACCTAACTCAACCCTATCCCTAACCCCAACCCTAACCCTAACCCTAACCCTAACCCTAACCATAACCCTAACCCTAACCCTAACCCTAACCCTAACCCTATACCTAACCCCAACCCTAACCCTAACCCTAACCCTAACCCCAACCCTAACCCTAACCCCAACCCTAACCCTATACCTAACCCCAACCCTAACCCTAACCCTAACCCTAACCCTAACCCTAACCCTAACCCCAACCCTAACCCTATACCTAACCCCAACCCTAACCCTAACCGCAACCCTAACCCTAACCCCAACCCTAACCCTATACCTAACCCCAACCCTAAACCTAACCCTAACCCCAACCCTAACCCTAACCCTAACCCTAACCCTAACCCTAACCCTAACCCCAACCCTAACCCTATACCTAACTCAACCCTAACCCTAACCCCAACCCTAACCCTAACCGTAACCCTAACCCTAACCCTAACCCTAACCCCAACCCTAACCCTAACCCTAACCCTAACCCTAACCCTAACCCTAACCCCAACCCTAACCCTAACCCCAACCCTAACCCTAACCCTAACCCTAACACTAACCCTAACCTCAACCCTAACCCTATACCTAACTCAACCCTAACCCTAACCCCAACCCTAACCCTAACCCTAACCCTAACCCTA
>NC_139471.1:27840000-27842500 GCF_057233095.1 Heloderma suspectum | reverse complement strand
CCCTAACCCTATACCTAACTCAACCCTAACCCTAACCCCAACCCTAACCCTAACCCTAACCCTAACCCTATACCTAACCCCAACCCTAACCCTAACCCTAACCCTAACCCTAACCCTAACACTAACACTAACACTAACCCTATACCTAACCCCAACCCTAACCCTAACCCTAACCTTAACCCCAACCCTAACCCTAACCCCAACCCCAACCCTAACCCTATACCTAACCCCAACCCTAACCCTAACCCTAACCCTAACCCTAACCCTAACCCCAACCCTAACCCTATACCTAACCCCAACCCTAACCCTAACCCTAACCCTAACCCCAACCCTAACCCTAACCCCAACCCCAACCCTAACCCTATACCTAACCCCAACCCTAACCCTAACCCTAACCCTAACCCTAACACTAACCCTAACCCCAACCCTAACCCTATACCTAACCCCAACCCTAACCCTAACCCCAACCCTAACCCTAACCCCAACACTAACCCTATACCTAACCCCAACCCTAAACCTAACCCTAACCCCAACCCTAACCCTAACCCTAACCCTAACCCTAACCCTAACCCTAACCCTAACCCCAACCCTAACCCTATACCTAACTCAACCCTAACCCTAACCCCAACCCTAACCCTAACCGTAACCCTAACCCTAACCCTAACCCCATCCCTAACCCTAACCCTAACCCTAACCCTAACCCTAACCCCAACCCTAACCCTAACCCCAACCCTAACCCTAACCCTAACCCTAACACTTACCCTAACCCCATCCCTAACCCTATACCTAACTCAACCCTAACCCTAACCCCAACCCTAACCCTAACCCTAACCCTAACCCTAACCCCAACCCTAACCCTAACCCCAACCCCAACCCTAACCCTAACCCTAACCCTATACCTAACTCAACCCTAACCCTAACCCCAACCCTAACCCTAACCCTATACCTAACCCCAACCCTAACCCTAACCCTAACCCTAACCCTAACCCTAACCCTAACCCTAACCCTGACCCCAACCCTAACCCTATACCTAACCCCAACCCTAACCCTAACCCCAACCCTAACCCTAACCCCAACCCTAACCCTATACCTAACCCCAACCCTAAACCTAACCCTAACCCCAACCCTAACCCTAACCCTAACCCTAACCCTAACCCTAACCCTAACCCCAACCCTAACCCTATTCCTAACTCAACCCTAACCCTAACCCCAACCCTAACCCTAACCGTAACCCTAACCCTAACCCTAATCCTAACCCCAACCCTAACCCTAACCCTAACCCTAACCCCAACCCTAACCCTAACCCCAACCCTAACCCTAACCCTAACCCTAACACTAACACTAACCCCAACCCCAACCCTAACCCTATACCTAACTCAACCCTAACCCTAACCCTAACCCTAACCCTAACCCTAACACTAACCCTAACCCTATACCTAACCCCAACCCTAACCCTAACCCCAACCCTAACCCTATACCTAACCCCAACCCTAAACCTAACCCTAACCCCAACCCTAACCCTAACCCTAACCCTAACCCTAACCCTAACCCTAACCCTAACCCTAACCCCAACCCTAACCCTATACCTAACTCAACCCTAACCCTAACCCCAACCCTAACCCTAACCGTAACCCTAACCCTAACCCTAACCCTAACCCTAACCCTAACCCCAACCCTAACCCTAACCCTAACCCTAACCCTAACCCTAACCCTAACCCCAACCCTAACCCTAACCCCAACCCTAACCCTAACCCTAACCCTAACACTAACCCTAACCCCAACCCTAAACCTATACCTAACTCAACCCTAACCCTAACCCCAACCCTAACCCTAACCCTAACCCTAACCCTAACCCTAACCCTAACCCTTACCCTAACCCTAACCCTAACCCTAACCCCAACCCTAACCCTAACCCTAACCCTATACCTAACTCAACCCTAACACTAACCCCAACCCTAACCCTAACCCTAACCCTAACCCTAACCCCAACCCTAACCCTAACCCCAACCCTAACCCTAACCCTAACCCTAACCCTAACCCTAACCCCAACCCTAACCCTATACCTAACTCAACCCTATCCCTAACCCCAACCCTAACCCCAACCCTAACCCTAACCCTAACCCTAACCCTAACCCTATACCTAACCCCAACCCTAACCCTAACCCTAACCCTAACCCTAACCCTAACCCTAACACTAACACTAACCCTAACCCTATACCTAACCCCAACCCTAACCCTAACCTTAACCCCAACCCTAACCCTAACCCCAACCCCAACCCTAACCCTATACCTAACCCCAACCCTAACCCTAACCCTAACCCTAACCCTAACCCTAACCCTAACCCTAACCCCAACCCTAACCCTATACCTAACCCCAACCCTAACCCTAACCCTAACCCTAACCCCAACCCTAACCCTAACCCCAACCCCAACCCTAACCCTATACCTAACCCCAACCCTAACCCTAACCCTAACCCTAACACTAACCCTAACCCCAACC
>NC_139471.1:27820000-27825000 GCF_057233095.1 Heloderma suspectum | reverse complement strand
ACCCTAACCCCAACCCTAACCCTATACCTAACCCCAACCCTAACCCTAACCCTAACCCTAACCCCAACCCTAACCCTAACCCCAACCCCAACCCTAACCCTATACCTAACCCCAACCCTAACCCTAACCCTAACCCTAACCCTAACACTAACCCTAACCCCAACCCTAACCCTATACCTAACCCCAACCCTAACCCTAACCCCAACCCTAACCCTAACCCCAACACTAACCCTATACCTAACCCCAACCCTAAACCTAACCCTAACCCCAACCCTAACCCTAACCCTAACCCTAACCCTAACCCTAACCCCAACCCTAACCCTATACCTAACTCAACCCTAACCCTAACCCCAACCCTAACCCTAACCGTAACCCTAACCCTAACCCTAACCCCATCCCTAACCCTAACCCTAACCCTAACCCTAACCCCAACCCTAACCCTAACCCCAACCCTAACCCTAACCCTAACCCTAACACTTACCCTAACCCCATCCCTAACCCTATACCTAACTCAACCCTAACCCTAACCCCAACCCTAACCCTAACCCTAACCCTAACCCTAACCCCAACCCTAACCCTAACCCCAACCCCAACCCTAACCCTAACCCTAACCCTATACCTAACTCAACCCTAACCCTAACCCCAACCCTAACCCTAACCCTATACCTAACCCCAACCCTAACCCTAACCCTAACCCTAACCCTAACCCTAACCCTAACCCTAACCCTGACCCCAACCCTAACCCTATACCTAACCCCAACCCTAACCCTAACCCCAACCCTAACCCTAACCCCAACCCTAACCCTATACCTAACCCCAACCCTAAACCTAACCCTAACCCCAACCCTAACCCTAACCCTAACCCTAACCCTAACCCTAACCCTAACCCCAACCCTAACCCTATTCCTAACTCAACCCTAACCCTAACCCCAACCCTAACCCTAACCGTAACCCTAACCCTAACCCTAACCCTAATCCTAACCCCAACCCTAACCCTAACCCTAACCCTAACCCCAACCCTAACCCTAACCCCAACCCTAACCCTAACCCTAACCCTAACACTAACACTAACCCCAACCCCAACCCTAACCCTATACCTAACTCAACCCTAACCCTAACCCTAACCCTAACCCTAACCCTAACCCTAACACTAACCCTAACCCTATACCTAACCCCAACCCTAACCCTAACCCCAACCCTAACCCTATACCTAACCCCAACCCTAAACCTAACCCTAACCCCAACCCTAACCCTAACCCTAACCCTAACCCTAACTCTAACCCCAACCCTAACCCTATACCTAACTCAACCCTAACCCTAACCCCAACCCTAACCCTAACCGTAACCCTAACCCTAACCCTAACCCTAACCCTAACCCTAACCCTAACCCCAACCCTAACCCTAACCCTAACCCTAACCCTAACCCTAACCCTAACCCCAACCCTAACCCTAACCCCAACCCTAACCCTAACCCTAACCCTAACACTAACCCTAACCCCAACCCTAAACCTATACCTAACTCAACCCTAACCCTAACCCCAACCCTAACCCTAACCCTAACCCTAACCCTAACCATAACCCTAACCCTTACCCTAACCCTAACCCTAACCCTAACCCCAACCCTAACCCTAACCCTAACCCTAACCCTAACCCTAACCCCAACCCTAACCCTATACCTAACTCAACCCTATCCCTAACCCCAACCCTAACCCCAACCCTAACCCTAACCCTAACCCTAACCCTAACCCTATACCTAACCCCAACCCTAACCCTAACCCTAACCCTAACCCTAACCCTAACCCTAACACTAACACTAACACTAACCCTAACCCTATACCTAACCCCAACCCTAACCCTAACCCTAACCTTAACCCCAACCCTAACCCTAACCCCAACCCCAACCCTAACCGTATACCTAACCCCAACCCTAACCCTAACCCTAACCCTAACCCTAACCCTAACCCCAACCCTAACCCTATACCTAACCCCAACCCTAACCCTAACCCTAACCCTAACCCCAACCCTAACCCTAACCCCAACCCCAACCCTAACCCTATACCTAACCCCAACCCTAACCCTAACCCTAACCCTAACCCTAACACTAACCCTAACCCCAACCCTAACCCTATACCTAACCCCAACCCTAACCCTAACCCCAACCCTAACCCTAACCCCAACACTAACCCTATACCTAACCCCAACCCTAAACCTAACCCTAACCCCAACCCTAACCCTAACCCTAACCCTAACCCTAACCCTAACCCCAACCCTAACCCTATACCTAACTCAACCCTAACCCTAACCCCAACCCTAACCCTAACCGTAACCCTAACCCTAACCCTAACCCCATCCCTAACCCTAACCCTAACCCTAACCCTAACCCTAACCCCAACCCTAACCCTAACCCCAACCCTAACCCTAACCCTAACCCTAACACTTACCCTAACCCCATCCCTAACCCTATACCTAACTCAACCCTAACCCTAACCCCAACCCTAACCCTAACCCTAACCCTAACCCTAACCCCAAACCTAACCCTAACCCCAACCCTAACCCTAACCCTAACCCTATACCTAACTCAACCCTAACCCTAACCCCAACCCTAACCCTAACCCTAACCCTAACCCTATACCTAACCCCAACCCTAACCCTAACCCTAACCCTAACCCTAACCCTAACCCTAACCCTGACCCCAACCCTAACCCTATACCTAACCCCAACGCTAACCCTAACCCCAACCCTAACCCTAACCCCAACCCTAACCCTATACCTAACCCCAACCCTAACCCTAACCCCAACCCCAACCCTAACCCTATACCTAACCCCAACCCTAACCCTAACCCTAACCCTAACCCTAACCCTAACCCTAACCCCAACCCTAACCCTATACCTAACCCCAACCCTAACCCTAACCCTAACCCTAACCCCAACCCTAACCCTAACCCCAACCCCAACCCTAACCCTATACCTAACCCCAACCCTAACCCTAACCCTAACCCTAACACTAACCCTAACCCCAACCCTAACCCTATACCTAACCCCAACCCTAACCCTAACCCCAACCCTAACCCTAACCCCAACACTAACCCTATACCTAACCCCAACCCTAAACCTAACCCTAACCCCAACCCTAACCCTAACCCTAACCCTAACCCTAACCCTAACCCCAACCCTAACCCTATACCTAACTCAACCCTAACCCTAACCCCAACCCTAACCCTAACCGTAACCCTAACCCTAACCCTAACCCCATCCCTAACCCTAACCCTAACCCTAACCCTAACCCTAACCCCAACCCTAACCCTAACCCCAACCCTAACCCTAACCCTAACCCTAACACTTACCCTAACCCCATCCCTAACCCTATACCTAACTCAACCCTAACCCTAACCCCAACCCTAACCCTAACCCTAACCCTAACCCTAACCCCAACCCTAACCCTAACCCCAACCCTAACCCTAACCCTAACCCTATACCTAACTCAACCCTAACCCTAACCCCAACCCTAACCCTAACCCTAACCCTAACCCTATACCTAACCCCAACCCTAACCCTAACCCTAACCCTAACCCTAACCCTAACCCTGACCCCAACCCTAACCCTATACCTAACCCCAACCCTAACCCTAACCCCAACCCTAACCCTAACCCCAACCCTAACCCTATACCTAACCCCAACCGTAAACCTAACCCTAACCCCAACCCTAACCCTAACCCTAACCCTAACCCTAACCCTAACCCTAACCCCAACCCTAACCCTATTCCTAACTCAACCCTAACCCTAACCCCAACCCTAACCCTAACCGTAACCCTAACCCTAACCCTAACCCTAACCCTAACCCCAACCCTAACCCTAACCCTAACCCTAACCCCAACCCTAACCCTAACCCCAACCCTAACCCTAACCCTAACCCTAACACTAACACTAACCCCAACCCCAACCCTAACCCTATACCTAACTCAACCCTAACCCTAACCCTAACCCTAACCCTAACACTAACCCTAACCCTATACCTAACCCCAACCCTAACCCTAACCCCAACCCTAACCCTATACCTAACCCCAACCCTAAACCTAACCCTAACCCCAACCCTAACCCTAACCCTAACCCTAACCCTAACCCTAACCCTAACCCTAACCCCAACCCTAACCCTATACCTAACTCAACCCTAACCCTAACCCCAACCCTAACCCTAACCGTAACCCTAACCCTAACCCTAACCCTAACCCCAACCCTAACCCTAACCCTAACCCTAACCCTAACCCTAACCCCAACCCTAACCCTAACCCCAACCCTAACCCTAACCCTAACCCTAACACTAACCCTAACCCCAACCCTAAACCTATACCTAACTCAACCCTAACCCTAACCCCAACCCTAACCCTAACCCTAACCCTAACCCTAACCCTAACCCTAACCCTTACCCTAACCCTAACCCTAACCCTAACCCCAACCCTAACCCTAACCCTAACCCTATACCTAACTCAACCCTAACACTAACCCCAACCCTAACCCTAACCCTAACCCTAACCCTAACCCTAACCCTAACCCCAACCCTAACCCTAACCCCAACCCTAACCCTAACCCTAACCCTAACCCTAACCCCAACCCTAACCCTATACCTAACTCAACCCTATCCCTAACCCCAACCCTAACCCTAACCCTAACCCTAACCATAACCCTAACCCTAACCCTAACCCTAACCCCAACCCTAACCCTAACCCCAACCCTAACCCTAACCCTAACCCTAACACTAACACTAACCCCAACCCCAACCCTAACCCTATACCTAACTCAACCCTAACCCTAACCCTAACCCTAACCCTAACCCTAACCCTAACACTAACCCTAACCCTATACCTAACCCCAACCCTAACCCTAACCCCAACCCTAACCCTATACCTAACCCCAACCCTAAACCTAACCCTAACCCCAACCCTAACCCTAACCCTAACCCTAACCCTAACCCCAACCCTAACCCTATACCTAACTCAACCCTA
>NC_139471.1:27797500-27800000 GCF_057233095.1 Heloderma suspectum | reverse complement strand
CCCCAACCCTAACCCTAACCCCAACCCTAACCCTAACCCCAACCCTAACCCTATACCTAACCCCAACCCTAAACCTAACCCTAACCCCAACCCTAACCCTAACCCTAACCCTAACCCTAACCCTAACCCTAACCCCAACCCTAACCCTATTCCTAACTCAACCCTAACCCTAACCCCAACCCTAACCCTAACCGTAACCCTAACCCTAACCCTAACCCTAACCCCAACCCTAACCCTAACCCTAACCCTAACCCTAACCCCAACCCTAACCCTAACCCCAACCCTAACCCTAACCCTAACCCTAACACTAACCCTAACCCCAACCCCAACCCTAACCCTAACCCCAACCCTAACCCTAACCCTAACCCTAACCCTAACCCTAACCCTAACCCTATACCTAACCCCAACCCTAACCCTAACCCCAACCCTAACCCTATACCTAACCCCAACCCTAACCCTAACCCCAACCCTAACCCTAACCCTAACCCTAACCCTAACACTAACCCTAACCCCAACCCTAAACCTATACCTAACTCAACCCTAACCCTAACCCCAACCCTAACCCTAACCCTAACCCTAACCCTAACCCTAACCCTAACCCCAACCCTAACCCTAACCCTAACCCTAACCCTAACCCTAACCCTAACACTAACCCTAACCCTTACCATAACCCTAACCCTAACCCTAACCCCAACCCTAACCCTAACCCTAACCCTATACCTAACTCAACCCTAACCCTAACCCCAACCCTAACCCTAACCCTAACCCTAACCCTAACCCTAACCCCAACCCTAACCCTAACCCCAACCCTAACCCTAACCCTAACCCTAACCCTAACCCTAACCCCAACCCTAACCCTATACCTAACTCAACCCTATCCCTAACCCCAACCCTAACCCTAACCCTAACCCTAACCCTAACCATAACCCTAACCCTAACCCTAACCCTAACCCTAACCCTAACCCTATACCTAACCCCAACCCTAACCCTAACCCTAACCCTAACCCCAACCCTAACCCTAACCCCAACCCTAACCCTATACCTAACCCCAACCCTAACCCTAACCCTAACCCTAACCCTAACCCTAACCCTAACCCCAACCCTAACCCTATACCTAACCCCAACCCTAACCCTAACCGCAACCCTAACCCTAACCCCAACCCTAACCCTATACCTAACCCCAACCCTAAACCTAACCCTAACCCCAACCCTAACCCTAACCCTAACCCTAACCCTAACCCTAACCCTAACCCTAACCCTAACCCTAACCCTAACCCTAACCCTAACCCTAACCCTAACCCTAACCCTAACCCTAACCCTAACCCTAACCCTATACCTAACCCCAACCCTAACCCTAACCCTAACCCTAACCCTAACCCTAACACTAACACTAACACTAACCCTAACCCTATACCTAACCCCAACCCTAACCCTAACCCTAACCCTAACCCCAACCCTAACCCTAACCCCAACCCCAACCCTAACCCTATACCTAACCCCAACCCTAACCCTAACCCTAACCCTAACCCTAACCCTAACCCCAACCCTAACCCTATACCTAACCCCAACCCTAAGCCTAACCCTAACCCTAACCCCAACCCTAACCCTAACCCCAACCCCAACCCTAACCCTATACCTAACCCCAACCCTAACCCTAACCCTAACCCTAACACTAACCCTAACCCCAACCCTAACCCTATACCTAACCCCAACCCTAACCCTAACCCCTACCCTAACCCTAACCCCAACACTAACCCTATACCTAACCCCAACCCTAAACCTAACCCTAACCCCAACCCTAACCCTAACCCTAACCCTAACCCTAACCCTAACCCTAACCCCAACCCTAACCCTATACCTAACTCAACCCTAACCCTAACCCCAACCCTAACCCTAACCGTAACCCTAACCCTAACCCTAACCCCAACCCTAACCCTAACCCTAACCCTAACCCTAACCCTAACCCCAACCCTAACCCTAACCCCAACCCTAACCCTAACCCTAACCCTAACACTTACCCTAACCCCAACCCTAACCCTATACCTAACTCAACCCTAACCCTAACCCCAACCCTAACCCTAACCCTAACCCTAACCCTAACCCCAACCCTAACCCTAACCCCAACCCTAACCCTAACCCTAACCCTATACCTAACTCAACCCTAACCCTAACCCCAACCCTAACCCTAACCCTAACCCTAACCCTATACCTAACCCCAAGCCTAACCCTAACCCTAACCCTAACCCTAACCCTAACCCTAACCCTAACCCCAACCCTAACCCTATACCTAACCCCAACCCTAACCCTAACCCCAACCCTAACCCTAACCCCAACCCTAACCCTATACCTAACCCCAACCCTAAACCTAACCCTAACCCCAACCCTAACCCTAACCCTAACCCTAACCCTAACCCTAACCCTAACCCCAACCCTAACCCTATTCCTAACTCAACCCTAACCCTAACCCCAACCCTAACCCTAACCGTAACCCTAACCCTAA
>NC_139471.1:27777500-27782500 GCF_057233095.1 Heloderma suspectum | reverse complement strand
CCTAACCCTAACCCTAACCCCAACCCTAACCCTAACCCCAACCCCAACCCTAACCCTATACCTAACCCCAACCCTAACCCTAACCCTAACCCTAACCCTAACCCTAACCCTAACCCCAACCCTAACCCTATACCTAACCCCAACCCTAACCCTAACCCCAACCCTAACCCTAACCCCAACACTAACCCTATACCTAACCCCAACCCTAAACCTAACCCTAACCCCAACCCTAACCCTAACCCTAACCCTAACCCTAACCCTAACCCCAACCCTAACCCTATACCTAACTCAACCCTAACCCTAACCCCAACCCTAAACCTAACCGTAACCCTAACCCTAACCCTAACCCCAACCCTAACCCTAACCCTAACCCTAACCCTAACCCTAACCCTAACCCCAACCCTAACCCTAACCCCAACCCTAACCCTAACCCTAACCCTAACACTTACCCTAACCCCAACCCTAACCCTATACCTAACTCAACCCTAACCCTAACCCCAACCCTAACCCTAACCCTAACCCTAACCCTATACCTAACCCCAACCCTAACCCTAACCCTAACCCTAACCCTAACACTAACACTAACCCTATACCTAACCCCAACCCTAACCCTAACCCTAACCTTAACCCCAACCCTAACCCTAACCCCAACCCCAACCCTAACCCTATACCTAACCCCAACCCTAACCCTAACCCTAACCCTAACCCTAACCCTAACCCCAACCCTAACCCTATACCTAACCCCAACCCTAACCCTAACCCTAACCCTAACCCCAACCCTAACCCTAACCCCAACCCCAACCCTAACCCTATACCTAACCCCAACCCTAACCCTAACCCTAACCCTAACCCTAACACTAACCCTAACCCCAACCCTAACCCTATACCTAACCCCAACCCTAACCCTAACCCCAACCCTAACCCTAACCCCAACACTAACCCTATACCTAACCCCAACCCTAAACCTAACCCTAACCCCAACCCTAACCCTAACCCTAACCCTAACCCTAACCCTAACCCCAACCCTAACCCTATACCTAACTCAACCCTAACCCTAACCCCAACCCTAACCCTAACCGTAACCCTAACCCTAACCCTAACCCCATCCCTAACCCTAACCCTAACCCTAACCCTAACCCTAACCCCAACCCTAACCCTAACCCCAACCCTAACCCTAACCCTAACCCTAACACTTACCCTAACCCCATCCCTAACCCTATACCTAACTCAACCCTAACCCTAACCCCAACCCTAACCCTAACCCTAACCCTAACCCTAACCCCAACCCTAACCCTAACCCCAACCCCAACCCTAACCCTAACCCTAACCCTATACCTAACTCAACCCTAACCCTAACCCCAACCCTAACCCTAACCCTATACCTAACCCCAACCCTAACCCTAACCCTAACCCTAACCCTAACCCTAACCCTAACCCTAACCCTGACCCCAACCCTAACCCTATACCTAACCCCAACCCTAACCCTAACCCCAACCCTAACCCTAACCCCAACCCTAACCCTATACCTAACCCCAACCCTAAACCTAACCCTAACCCCAACCCTAACCCTAACCCTAACCCTAACCCTAACCCTAACCCTAACCCCAACCCTAACCCTATTCCTAACTCAACCCTAACCCTAACCCCAACCCTAACCCTAACCGTAACCCTAACCCTAACCCTAACCCTAATCCTAACCCCAACCCTAACCCTAACCCTAACCCTAACCCCAACCCTAACCCTAACCCCAACCCTAACCCTAACCCTAACCCTAACACTAACACTAACCCCAACCCCAACCCTAACCCTATACCTAACTCAACCCTAACCCTAACCCTAACCCTAACCCTAACCCTAACCCTAACACTAACCCTAACCCTATACCTAACCCCAACCCTAACCCTAACCCCAACCCTAACCCTATACCTAACCCCAACCCTAAACCTAACCCTAACCCCAACCCTAACCCTAACCCTAACCCTAACCCTAACTCTAACCCCAACCCTAACCCTATACCTAACTCAACCCTAACCCTAACCCCAACCCTAACCCTAACCGTAACCCTAACCCTAACCCTAACCCTAACCCTAACCCTAACCCTAACCCCAACCCTAACCCTAACCCTAACCCTAACCCTAACCCTAACCCTAACCCCAACCCTAACCCTAACCCCAACCCTAACCCTAACCCTAACCCTAACACTAACCCTAACCCCAACCCTAAACCTATACCTAACTCAACCCTAACCCTAACCCCAACCCTAACCCTAACCCTAACCCTAACCCTAACCATAACCCTAACCCTTACCCTAACCCTAACCCTAACCCTAACCCCAACCCTAACCCTAACCCTAACCCTAACCCTAACCCTAACCCCAACCCTAACCCTATACCTAACTCAACCCTATCCCTAACCCCAACCCTAACCCCAACCCTAACCCTAACCCTAACCCTAACCCTAACCCTATACCTAACCCCAACCCTAACCCTAACCCTAACCCTAACCCTAACCCTAACCCTAACACTAACACTAACACTAACCCTAACCCTATACCTAACCCCAACCCTAACCCTAACCCTAACCTTAACCCCAACCCTAACCCTAACCCCAACCCCAACCCTAACCGTATACCTAACCCCAACCCTAACCCTAACCCTAACCCTAACCCTAACCCTAACCCCAACCCTAACCCTATACCTAACCCCAACCCTAACCCTAACCCTAACCCTAACCCCAACCCTAACCCTAACCCCAACCCCAACCCTAACCCTATACCTAACCCCAACCCTAACCCTAACCCTAACCCTAACCCTAACACTAACCCTAACCCCAACCCTAACCCTATACCTAACCCCAACCCTAACCCTAACCCCAACCCTAACCCTAACCCCAACACTAACCCTATACCTAACCCCAACCCTAAACCTAACCCTAACCCCAACCCTAACCCTAACCCTAACCCTAACCCTAACCCTAACCCCAACCCTAACCCTATACCTAACTCAACCCTAACCCTAACCCCAACCCTAACCCTAACCGTAACCCTAACCCTAACCCTAACCCCATCCCTAACCCTAACCCTAACCCTAACCCTAACCCTAACCCCAACCCTAACCCTAACCCCAACCCTAACCCTAACCCTAACCCTAACACTTACCCTAACCCCATCCCTAACCCTATACCTAACTCAACCCTAACCCTAACCCCAACCCTAACCCTAACCCTAACCCTAACCCTAACCCCAAACCTAACCCTAACCCCAACCCTAACCCTAACCCTAACCCTATACCTAACTCAACCCTAACCCTAACCCCAACCCTAACCCTAACCCTAACCCTAACCCTATACCTAACCCCAACCCTAACCCTAACCCTAACCCTAACCCTAACCCTAACCCTAACCCTGACCCCAACCCTAACCCTATACCTAACCCCAACGCTAACCCTAACCCCAACCCTAACCCTAACCCCAACCCTAACCCTATACCTAACCCCAACCCTAACCCTAACCCCAACCCCAACCCTAACCCTATACCTAACCCCAACCCTAACCCTAACCCTAACCCTAACCCTAACCCTAACCCTAACCCCAACCCTAACCCTATACCTAACCCCAACCCTAACCCTAACCCTAACCCTAACCCCAACCCTAACCCTAACCCCAACCCCAACCCTAACCCTATACCTAACCCCAACCCTAACCCTAACCCTAACCCTAACACTAACCCTAACCCCAACCCTAACCCTATACCTAACCCCAACCCTAACCCTAACCCCAACCCTAACCCTAACCCCAACACTAACCCTATACCTAACCCCAACCCTAAACCTAACCCTAACCCCAACCCTAACCCTAACCCTAACCCTAACCCTAACCCTAACCCCAACCCTAACCCTATACCTAACTCAACCCTAACCCTAACCCCAACCCTAACCCTAACCGTAACCCTAACCCTAACCCTAACCCCATCCCTAACCCTAACCCTAACCCTAACCCTAACCCTAACCCCAACCCTAACCCTAACCCCAACCCTAACCCTAACCCTAACCCTAACACTTACCCTAACCCCATCCCTAACCCTATACCTAACTCAACCCTAACCCTAACCCCAACCCTAACCCTAACCCTAACCCTAACCCTAACCCCAACCCTAACCCTAACCCCAACCCTAACCCTAACCCTAACCCTATACCTAACTCAACCCTAACCCTAACCCCAACCCTAACCCTAACCCTAACCCTAACCCTATACCTAACCCCAACCCTAACCCTAACCCTAACCCTAACCCTAACCCTAACCCTGACCCCAACCCTAACCCTATACCTAACCCCAACCCTAACCCTAACCCCAACCCTAACCCTAACCCCAACCCTAACCCTATACCTAACCCCAACCGTAAACCTAACCCTAACCCCAACCCTAACCCTAACCCTAACCCTAACCCTAACCCTAACCCTAACCCCAACCCTAACCCTATTCCTAACTCAACCCTAACCCTAACCCCAACCCTAACCCTAACCGTAACCCTAACCCTAACCCTAACCCTAACCCTAACCCCAACCCTAACCCTAACCCTAACCCTAACCCCAACCCTAACCCTAACCCCAACCCTAACCCTAACCCTAACCCTAACACTAACACTAACCCCAACCCCAACCCTAACCCTATACCTAACTCAACCCTAACCCTAACCCTAACCCTAACCCTAACACTAACCCTAACCCTATACCTAACCCCAACCCTAACCCTAACCCCAACCCTAACCCTATACCTAACCCCAACCCTAAACCTAACCCTAACCCCAACCCTAACCCTAACCCTAACCCTAACCCTAACCCTAACCCTAACCCTAACCCCAACCCTAACCCTATACCTAACTCAACCCTAACCCTAACCCCAACCCTAACCCTAACCGTAACCCTAACCCTAACCCTAACCCTAACCCCAACCCTAACCCTAACCCTAACCCTAACCCTAACCCTAACCCTAACCCCAACCCT
>NC_139471.1:27760000-27765000 GCF_057233095.1 Heloderma suspectum | reverse complement strand
ACCCTAACCCTAACCCCAACCCCAACCCTAACCCTATACCTAACCCCAACCCTAACCCTAACCCTAACCCTAACCCTAACCCTAACCCTAACCCCAACCCTAACCCTATACCTAACCCCAACCCTAACCCTAACCCCAACCCTAACCCTAACCCCAACACTAACCCTATACCTAACCCCAACCCTAAACCTAACCCTAACCCCAACCCTAACCCTAACCCTAACCCTAACCCTAACCCCAACCCTAACCCTATACCTAACTCAACCCTAACCCTAACCCCAACCCTAAACCTAACCGTAACCCTAACCCTAACCCTAACCCCAACCCTAACCCTAACCCTAACCCTAACCCTAACCCTAACCCTAACCCCAACCCTAACCCTAACCCCAACCCTAACCCTAACCCTAACCCTAACACTTACCCTAACCCCAACCCTAACCCTATACCTAACTCAACCCTAACCCTAACCCCAACCCTAACCCTAACCCTAACCCTAACCCTATACCTAACCCCAACCCTAACCCTAACCCTAACCCTAACCCTAACCCTAACACTAACACTAACCCTATACCTAACCCCAACCCTAACCCTAACCCTAACCTTAACCCCAACCCTAACCCTAACCCCAACCCCAACCCTAACCCTATACCTAACCCCAACCCTAACCCTAACCCTAACCCTAACCCTAACCCTAACCCCAACCCTAACCCTATACCTAACCCCAACCCTAACCCTAACCCTAACCCTAACCCCAACCCTAACCCTAACCCCAACCCCAACCCTAACCCTATACCTAACCCCAACCCTAACCCTAACCCTAACCCTAACCCTAACACTAACCCTAACCCCAACCCTAACCCTATACCTAACCCCAACCCTAACCCTAACCCCAACCCTAACCCTAACCCCAACACTAACCCTATACCTAACCCCAACCCTAAACCTAACCCTAACCCCAACCCTAACCCTAACCCTAACCCTAACCCTAACCCTAACCCCAACCCTAACCCTATACCTAACTCAACCCTAACCCTAACCCCAACCCTAACCCTAACCGTAACCCTAACCCTAACCCTAACCCCATCCCTAACCCTAACCCTAACCCTAACCCTAACCCCAACCCTAACCCTAACCCCAACCCTAACCCTAACCCTAACCCTAACACTTACCCTAACCCCATCCCTAACCCTATACCTAACTCAACCCTAACCCTAACCCCAACCCTAACCCTAACCCTAACCCTAACCCTAACCCCAACCCTAACCCTAACCCCAACCCCAACCCTAACCCTAACCCTAACCCTATACCTAACTCAACCCTAACCCTAACCCCAACCCTAACCCTAACCCTATACCTAACCCCAACCCTAACCCTAACCCTAACCCTAACCCTAACCCTAACCCTAACCCTGACCCCAACCCTAACCCTATACCTAACCCCAACCCTAACCCTAACCCCAACCCTAACCCTAACCCCAACCCTAACCCTATACCTAACCCCAACCCTAAACCTAACCCTAACCCCAACCCTAACCCTAACCCTAACCCTAACCCTAACCCTAACCCTAACCCCAACCCTAACCCTATTCCTAACTCAACCCTAACCCTAACCCCAACCCTAACCCTAACCGTAACCCTAACCCTAACCCTAACCCTAATCCTAACCCCAACCCTAACCCTAACCCTAACCCTAACCCCAACCCTAACCCTAACCCCAACCCTAACCCTAACCCTAACCCTAACACTAACACTAACCCCAACCCCAACCCTAACCCTATACCTAACTCAACCCTAACCCTAACCCTAACCCTAACCCTAACCCTAACCCTAACACTAACCCTAACCCTATACCTAACCCCAACCCTAACCCTAACCCCAACCCTAACCCTATACCTAACCCCAACCCTAAACCTAACCCTAACCCCAACCCTAACCCTAACCCTAACCCTAACCCTAACTCTAACCCCAACCCTAACCCTATACCTAACTCAACCCTAACCCTAACCCCAACCCTAACCCTAACCGTAACCCTAACCCTAACCCTAACCCTAACCCTAACCCCAACCCTAACCCTAACCCTAACCCTAACCCTAACCCTAACCCCAACCCTAACCCTAACCCCAACCCTAACCCTAACCCTAACCCTAACACTAACCCTAACCCCAACCCTAAACCTATACCTAACTCAACCCTAACCCTAACCCCAACCCTAACCCTAACCCTAACCCTAACCATAACCCTAACCCTTACCCTAACCCTAACCCTAACCCTAACCCCAACCCTAACCCTAACCCTAACCCTAACCCTAACCCTAACCCCAACCCTAACCCTATACCTAACTCAACCCTATCCCTAACCCCAACCCTAACCCCAACCCTAACCCTAACCCTAACCCTAACCCTAACCCTATACCTAACCCCAACCCTAACCCTAACCCTAACCCTAACCCTAACCCTAACCCTAACACTAACACTAACACTAACCCTAACCCTATACCTAACCCCAACCCTAACCCTAACCCTAACCTTAACCCCAACCCTAACCCTAACCCCAACCCCAACCCTAACCGTATACCTAACCCCAACCCTAACCCTAACCCTAACCCTAACCCTAACCCTAACCCCAACCCTAACCCTATACCTAACCCCAACCCTAACCCTAACCCTAACCCTAACCCCAACCCTAACCCTAACCCCAACCCCAACCCTAACCCTATACCTAACCCCAACCCTAACCCTAACCCTAACCCTAACCCTAACACTAACCCTAACCCCAACCCTAACCCTATACCTAACCCCAACCCTAACCCTAACCCCAACCCTAACCCTAACCCCAACACTAACCCTATACCTAACCCCAACCCTAAACCTAACCCTAACCCCAACCCTAACCCTAACCCTAACCCTAACCCTAACCCTAACCCCAACCCTAACCCTATACCTAACTCAACCCTAACCCTAACCCCAACCCTAACCCTAACCGTAACCCTAACCCTAACCCTAACCCCATCCCTAACCCTAACCCTAACCCTAACCCTAACCCTAACCCCAACCCTAACCCTAACCCCAACCCTAACCCTAACCCTAACCCTAACACTTACCCTAACCCCATCCCTAACCCTATACCTAACTCAACCCTAACCCTAACCCCAACCCTAACCCTAACCCTAACCCTAACCCTAACCCCAAACCTAACCCTAACCCCAACCCTAACCCTAACCCTAACCCTATACCTAACTCAACCCTAACCCTAACCCCAACCCTAACCCTAACCCTAACCCTAACCCTATACCTAACCCCAACCCTAACCCTAACCCTAACCCTAACCCTAACCCTAACCCTAACCCTGACCCCAACCCTAACCCTATACCTAACCCCAACGCTAACCCTAACCCCAACCCTAACCCTAACCCCAACCCTAACCCTATACCTAACCCCAACCCTAACCCTAACCCCAACCCCAACCCTAACCCTATACCTAACCCCAACCCTAACCCTAACCCTAACCCTAACCCTAACCCTAACCCTAACCCCAACCCTAACCCTATACCTAACCCCAACCCTAACCCTAACCCTAACCCTAACCCCAACCCTAACCCTAACCCCAACCCCAACCCTAACCCTATACCTAACCCCAACCCTAACCCTAACCCTAACCCTAACACTAACCCTAACCCCAACCCTAACCCTATACCTAACCCCAACCCTAAACCTAACCCTAACCCCAACCCTAACCCTAACCCTAACCCTAACCCTAACCCTAACCCCAACCCTAACCCTATACCTAACTCAACCCTAACCCTAACCCCAACCCTAACCCTAACCGTAACCCTAACCCTAACCCTAACCCCATCCCTAACCCTAACCCTAACCCTAACCCTAACCCTAACCCCAACCCTAACCCTAACCCCAACCCTAACCCTAACCCTAACCCTAACACTTACCCTAACCCCATCCCTAACCCTATACCTAACTCAACCCTAACCCTAACCCCAACCCTAACCCTAACCCTAACCCTAACCCTAACCCCAACCCTAACCCTAACCCCAACCCTAACCCTAACCCTAACCCTATACCTAACTCAACCCTAACCCTAACCCCAACCCTAACCCTAACCCTAACCCTAACCCTATACCTAACCCCAACCCTAACCCTAACCCTAACCCTAACCCTAACCCTAACCCTAACCCTGACCCCAACCCTAACCCTATACCTAACCCCAACCCTAACCCTAACCCCAACCCTAACCCTAACCCCAACCCTAACCCTATACCTAACCCCAACCGTAAACCTAACCCTAACCCCAACCCTAACCCTAACCCTAACCCTAACCCTAACCCTAACCCCAACCCTAACCCTATTCCTAACTCAACCCTAACCCTAACCCCAACCCTAACCCTAACCGTAACCCTAACCCTAACCCTAACCCTAACCCTAACCCCAACCCTAACCCTAACCCTAACCCTAACCCCAACCCTAACCCTAACCCCAACCCTAACCCTAACCCTAACCCTAACACTAACACTAACCCCAACCCCAACCCTAACCCTATACCTAACTCAACCCTAACCCTAACCCTAACCCTAACCCTAACACTAACCCTAACCCTATACCTAACCCCAACCCTAACCCTAACCCCAACCCTAACCCTATACCTAACCCCAACCCTAAACCTAACCCTAACCCCAACCCTAACCCTAACCCTAACCCTAACCCTAACCCTAACCCTAACCCTAACCCCAACCCTAACCCTATACCTAACTCAACCCTAACCCTAACCCCAACCCTAACCCTAACCGTAACCCTAACCCTAACCCTAACCCTAACCCCAACCCTAACCCTAACCCTAACCCTAACCCTAACCCTAACCCTAACCCCAACCCTAACCCTAACCCCAACCCTAACCCTAACCCTAACCCTAACACTAACCCTAACCCCAACCCTAAACCTATACCTAACTCAACCCTAACCCTAACCCCAACCCTAACCCTAACCCTAACCC
>NC_139471.1:27742500-27745000 GCF_057233095.1 Heloderma suspectum | reverse complement strand
ACCCTAACCCTAACCCCAACCCTAACCCTAACCCTAACCCTAACCCTAACCATAACCCTAACCCTTACCCTAACCCTAACCCTAACCCTAACCCCAACCCTAACCCTAACCCTAACCCTATACCTAACTCAACCCTAACACTAACCCCAACCCTAACCCTAACCCTAACCCTAACCCTAACCCTAACCCTAACCCCAACCCTAACCCTAACCCCAACCCTAACCCTAACCCTAACCCTAACCCTAACCCTAACCCCAACCCTAACCCTATACCTAACTCAACCCTATCCCTAACCCCAACCCTAACCCCAACCCTAACCCTAACCCTAACCCTAACCCTAACCCTATACCTAACCCCAACCCTAACCCTAACCCTAACCCTAACCCTAACCCTAACCCTAACCCTAACACTAACACTAACCCTAACCCTATACCTAACCCCAACCCTAACCCTAACCCTAACCTTAACCCCAACCCTAACCCTAACCCCAACCCCAACCCTAACCCTATACCTAACCCCAACCCTAACCCTAACCCTAACCCTAACCCTAACCCCAACCCTAACCCTATACCTAACCCCAACCCTAACCCTAACCCTAACCCTAACCCCAACCCTAACCCTAACCCCAACCCCAACCCTAACCCTATACCTAACCCCAACCCTAACCCTAACCCTAACCCTAACCCTAACACTAACCCTAACCCCAACCCTAACCCTATACCTAACCCCAACCCTAACCCTAACCCCAACCCTAACCCTAACCCCAACACTAACCCTATACCTAACCCCAACCCTAAACCTAACACTAACCCCAACCCTAACCCTAACCCTAACCCTAACCCTAACCCTAACCCTAACCCCAACCCTAACCCTATACCTAACTCAACCCTAACCCTAACCCCAACCCTAACCCTAACCGTAACCCTAACCCTAACCCTAACCCCATCCCTAACCCTAACCCTAACCCTAACCCCAACCCTAACCCTAACCCCAACCCTAACCCTAACCCTAACCCTAACACTTACCCTAACCCCATCCCTAACCCTATACCTAACTCAACCCTAACCCTAACCCCAACCCTAACCCTAACCCTAACCCTAACCCTAACCCCAAACCTAACCCTAACCCCAACCCTAACCCTAACCCTAACCCTATACCTAACTCAACCCTAACCCTAACCCCAACCCTAACCCTAACCCTAACCCTAACCCTATACCTAACCCCAACCCTAACCCTAACCCTAACCCTAACCCTAACCCTAACCCTAACCCTGACCCCAACCCTAACCCTATACCTAACCCCAACCCTAACCCTAACCCCAACCCTAACCCTAACCCCAACCCTAACCCTATACCTAACCCCAACCCTAAACCTAACCCTAACCCCAACCCTAACCCTAACCCTAACCCTAACCCTAACCCTAACCCCAACCCTAACCCTATTCCTAACTCAACCCTAACCCTAACCCCAACCCTAACCCTAACCGTAACCCTAACCCTAACCCTAACCCTAACCCTAACCCCAACCCTAACCCTAACCCTAACCCTAACCCCAACCCTAACCCTAACCCCAACCCTAACCCTAACCCTAACCCTAACACTAACACTAACCCCAACCCCAACCCTAACCCTATACCTAACTCAACCCTAACCCTAACCCTAACCCTAACCCTAACCCTAACACTAACCCTAACCCTATACCTAACCCCAACCCTAACCCTAACCCCAACCCTAACCCTATACCTAACCCCAACCCTAAACCTAACCCTAACCCCAACCCTAACCCTAACCCTAACCCTAACCCTAACCCTAACCCTAACCCCAACCCTAACCCTATACCTAACTCAACCCTAACCCTAACCCCAACCCTAACCCTAACCGTAACCCTAACCCTAACCCTAACCCTAACCCCAACCCTAACCCTAACCCTAACCCTAACCCTAACCCTAACCCCAACCCTAACCCTAACCCCAACCCTAACCCTAACCCTAACCCTAACACTAACCCTAACCCCAACCCTAAACCTATACCTAACTCAACCCTAACCCTAACCCCAACCCTAACCCTAACCCTAACCCTAACCCTAACCCTAACCCTAACCCTTACCCTAACCCTAACCCTAACCCTAACCCCAACCCTAACCCTAACCCTAACCCTATACCTAACTCAACCCTAACACTAACCCCAACCCTAACCCTAACCCTAACCCTAACCCTAACCCTAACCCCAACCCTAACCCTAACCCCAACCCTAACCCTAACCCTAACCCTAACCCTAACCCTAACCCTAACCCCAACCCTAACCCTATACCTAACTCAACCCTATCCCTAACCCCAACCCTAACCCTAACCCTAACCCTAACCCTAACCATAACCCTAACCCTAACCCTAACCCTAACCCCAACCCTAACCCTAACCCCAACCCTAACCCTAACCCTAACCCTAACACTAACACTAACCCCAACCCCAACCCTAACCCTATACCTAACTCAACCCTAACCC
>NC_139471.1:27695000-27697500 GCF_057233095.1 Heloderma suspectum | reverse complement strand
ACCTAACCCCAACCCTAACCCTAACCCTAACCCTAACCCTAACCCTAACCCCAACCCTAACCCTATACCTAACCCCAACCCTAACCCTAACCCCAACCCTAACCCTAACCCCAACACTAACCCTATACCTAACCCCAACCCTAAACCTAACCCTAACCCCAACCCTAACCCTAACCCTAACCCTAACCCTAACCCTAACCCTAACCCCAACCCTAACCCTATACCTAACTCAACCCTAACCCTAACCCCAACCCTAAACCTAACCGTAACCCTAACCCTAACCCTAACCCCAACCCTAACCCTAACCCTAACCCTAACCCTAACCCCAACCCTAACCCTAACCCCAACCCTAACCCTAACCCTAACCCTAACACTTACCCTAACCCCAACCCTAACCCTATACCTAACTCAACCCTAACCCTAACCCCAACCCTAACCCTAACCCTAACCCTAACCCTATACCTAACCCCAACCCTAACCCTAACCCTAACCCTAACCCTAACACTAACACTAACACTAACCCTATACCTAACCCCAACCCTAACCCTAACCCTAACCTTAACCCCAACCCTAACCCTAACCCCAACCCCAACCCTAACCCTATACCTAACCCCAACCCTAACCCTAACCCTAACCCTAACCCTAACCCTAACCCCAACCCTAACCCTATACCTAACCCCAACCCTAACCCTAACCCTAACCCTAACCCCAACCCTAACCCTAACCCCAACCCCAACCCTAACCCTATACCTAACCCCAACCCTAACCCTAACCCTAACCCTAACCCTAACACTAACCCTAACCCCAACCCTAACCCTATACCTAACCCCAACCCTAACCCTAACCCCAACCCTAACCCTAACCCCAACACTAACCCTATACCTAACCCCAACCCTAAACCTAACCCTAACCCCAACCCTAACCCTAACCCTAACCCTAACCCTAACCCTAACCCTAACCCCAACCCTAACCCTATACCTAAGTCAACCCTAACCCTAACCCCAACCCTAACCCTAACCATAACCCTAACCCTAACCCTAACCCCATCCCTAACCCTAACCCTAACCCTAACCCTAACCCCAACCCTAACCCTAACCCCAACCCTAACCCTAACCCTAACCCTAACACTTACCCTAACCCCATCCCTAACCCTATACCTAACTCAACCCTAACCCTAACCCCAACCCTAACCCTAACCCTAACCCTAACCCTAACCCCAACCCTAACCCTAACCCCAACCCCAACCCTAACCCTAACCCTAACCCTATACCTAACTCAACCCTAACCCTAACCCCAACCCTAACCCTAACCCTATACCTAACCCCAACCCTAACCCTAACCCTAACCCTAACCCTAACCCTGACCCCAACCCTAACCCTATACCTAACCCCAACCCTAACCCTAACCCCAACCCTAACCCTAACCCCAACCCTAACCCTATACCTAACCCCAACCCTAAACCTAACCCTAACCCCAACCCTAACCCTAACCCTAACCCTAACCCTAACCCTAACCCCAACCCTAACCCTATTCCTAACTCAACCCTAACCCTAACCCCAACCCTAACCCTAACCGTAACCCTAACCCTAACCCTAACCCTAATCCTAACCCCAACCCTAACCCTAACCCTAACCCTAACCCCAACCCTAACCCTAACCCCAACCCTAACCCTAACCCTAACCCTAACACTAACACTAACCCCAACCCCAACCCTAACCCTATACCTAACTCAACCCTAACCCTAACCCTAACCCTAACCCTAACCCTAACCCTAACACTAACCCTAACCCTATACCTAACCCCAACCCTAACCCTAACCCCAACCCTAACCCTATACCTAACCCCAACCCTAAACCTAACCCTAACCCCAACCCTAACCCTAACCCTAACCCTAACCCTAACCCTAACCCCAACCCTAACCCTATACCTAACTCAACCCTAACCCTAACCCCAACCCTAACCCTAACCGTAACCCTAACCCTAACCCTAACCCTAACCCTAACCCTAACCCCAACCCTAACCCTAACCCTAACCCTAACCCTAACCCTAACCCTAACCCCAACCCTAACCCTAACCCCAACCCTAACCCTAACCCTAACCCTAACACTAACCCTAACCCCAACCCTAAACCTATACCTAACTCAACCCTAACCCTAACCCCAACCCTAACACTAACCCTAACCCTAACCCTAACCCTAACCCTAACCCTTACCCTAACCCTAACCCTAACCCTAACCCCAACCCTAACCCTAACCCTAACCCTATACCTAACTCAACCCTAACACTAACCCCAACCCTAATCCTAACCCTAACCCTAACCCTAACCCCAACCCTAACCCTAACCCCAACCCTAACCCTAACCCTAACCCTAACCCTAACCCTAACCCTAACCCCAACCCTAACCCTATACCTAACTCAACCCTATCCCTAACCCCAACCCTAACCCCAACCCTAACCCTAACCCTAACCCTAACCCTAACCCTATACCTAACCCCAACCC
>NC_139471.1:27665000-27667500 GCF_057233095.1 Heloderma suspectum | reverse complement strand
AACCCTAACCCCAACCCTAACCCTATACCTAACCCCAACCCTAAACCTAACCCTAACCCCAACCCTAACCCTAACCCTAACCCTAACCCTAACCCTAACCCTAACCCCAACCCTAACCCTATTCCTAACTCAACCCTAACCCTAACCCCAACCCTAACCCTAACCGTAACCCTAACCCTAACCCTAACCCTAATCCTAACCCCAACCCTAACCCTAACCCTAACCCTAACCCCAACCCTAACCCTAACCCCAACCCTAACCCTAACCCTAACCCTAACACTAACACTAACCCCAACCCCAACCCTAACCCTATACCTAACTCAACCCTAACCCTAACCCTAACCCTAACCCTAACCCTAACCCTAACACTAACCCTAACCCTATACCTAACCCCAACCCTAACCCTAACCCCAACCCTAACCCTATACCTAACCCCAACCCTAAACCTAACCCTAACCCCAACCCTAACCCTAACCCTAACCCTAACCCTAACCCTAACCCTAACCCTAACCCCAACCCTAACCCTATACCTAACTCAACCCTAACCCTAACCCCAACCCTAACCCTAACCGTAACCCTAACCCTAACCCTAACCCTAACCCTAACCCCAACCCTAACCCTAACCCTAACCCTAACCCTAACCCTAACCCTAACCCCAACCCTAACCCTAACCCCAACCCTAACCCTAACCCTAACCCTAACACTAACCCTAACCCCAACCCTAAACCTATACCTAACTCAACCCTAACCCTAACCCCAACCCTAACCCTAACCCTAACCCTAACCCTAACCCTAACCCTTACCCTAACCCTAACCCTAACCCTAACCCCAACCCTAACCCTAACCCTAACCCTATACCTAACTCAACCCTAACACTAACCCCAACCCTAACCCTAACCCTAACCCTAACCCTAACCCTAACCCCAACCCTAACCCTAACCCCAACCCTAACCCTAACCCTAACCCTAACCCTAACCCTAACCCTAACCCTAACCCCAACCCTAACCCTATACCTAACTCAACCCTATCCCTAACCCCAACCCTAACCCCAACCCTAACCCTAACCCTAACCCTAACCCTAACCCTATACCTAACCCCAACCCTAACCCTAACCCTAACCCTAACCCTAACCCTAACCCTAAGACTAACCCTAACCCTATACCTAACCCCAACCCTAACCCTAACCCTAACCTTAACCCCAACCCTAACCCTAACCCCAACCCCAACCCTAACCCTATACCTAACCCCAACCCTAACCCTAACCCTAACCCTAACCCTAACCCTAACCCCAACCCTAACCCTATACCTAACCCCAACCCTAACCCTAACCCTAACCCTAACCCCAACCCTAACCCTAACCCCAACCCCAACCCTAACCCTATACCTAACCCCAACCCTAACCCTAACCCTAACCCTAACCCTAACACTAACCCTAACCCCAACCCTAACCCTATACCTAACCCCAACCCTAACCCTAACCCCAACCCTAACCCTAACCCCAACACTAACCCTATACCTAACCCCAACCCTAAACCTAACCCTAACCCCAACCCTAACCCTAACCCTAACCCTAACCCTAACCCCAACCCTAACCCTATACCTAACTCAACCCTAACCCTAACCCCAACCCTAACCCTAACCGTAACCCTAACCCTAACCCTAACCCCATCCCTAACCCTAACCCTAACCCTAACCCTAACCCCAACCCTAACCCTAACCCCAACCCTAACCCTAACCCTAACCCTAACACTTACCCTAACCCCATCCCTAACCCTATACCTAACTCAACCCTAACCCTAACCCCAACCCTAACCCTAACCCTAACCCTAACCCTAACCCCAAACCTAACCCTAACCCCAACCCTAACCCTAACCCTATACCTAACTCAACCCTAACCCTAACCCCAACCCTAACCCTAACCCTAACCCTAACCCTATACCTAACCCCAACCCTAACCCTAACCCTAACCCTAACCCTAACCCTAACCCTAACCCTGACCCCAACCCTAACCCTATACCTAACCCCAACCCTAACCCTAACCCCAACCCTAACCCTAACCCCAACCCTAACCCTATACCTAACCCCAACCCTAAACCTAACCCTAACCCCAACCCTAACCCTAACCCTAACCCTAACCCTAACCCTAACCCCAACCCTAACCCTATTCCTAACTCAACCCTAACCCTAACCCCAACCCTAACCCTAACCGTAACCCTAACCCTAACCCTAACCCTAACCCTAACCCCAACCCTAACCCTAACCCTAACCCTAACCCCAACCCTAACCCTAACCCCAACCCTAACCCTAACCCTAACCCTAACACTAACACTAACCCCAACCCCAACCCTAACCCTATACCTAACTCAACCCTAACCCTAACCCTAACCCTAACCCTAACCCTAACACTAACCCTAACCCTATACCTAACCCCAACCCTAACCCTAACCCCAACCCTAACACTATACCTAACCCCAACCCTAAACCTAACCCTAACCCCAAC
>NC_139471.1:27650000-27652500 GCF_057233095.1 Heloderma suspectum | reverse complement strand
CTAACCCCAACCCTAACCCTAACCCTAACCCTAACCCTAACCCTAACCCCAACCCTAACCCTAACCCCAACCCTAACCCTAACCCTAACCCTATACCTAACTCAACCCTAACCCTAACCCCAACCCTAACCCTAACCCTAACCCTAACCCTATTCCTAACCCCAACCCTAACCCTAACCCTAACCCTAACCCTAACCCTAACCCTAACACTAACCCTAACCCTATACCTAACCCCAACCCTAACCCTAACCCTAACCCTAACCCCAACCCTAACCCTAACCCCAACCCCAACCCTAACCCTATACCTAACCCCAACCCTAACCCTAACCCTAACCCTAACCCTAACCCCAACCCTAACCCTATACCTAACCCCAACCCTAACCCTAACCCTAACCCTAACCCCAACCCTAACCCTAACCCCAACCCCAACCCTAACCCTATACCTAACCCCAACCCTAACCCTAACCCTAACCCTAACCCTAACCCTAACCCTAACCCCAACCCTAACCCTATACCTAACCCCAACCCTAACCCTAACCCCAACCCTAACCCTAACCCCAACACTAACCCTATACCTAACCCCAACCCTAAACCTAACCCTAACCCCAACCCTAACCCTAACCCTAACCCTAACCCTAACCCTAACCCCAACCCTAACCCTATACCTAACTCAACCCTAACCCTAACCCCAACCCTAAACCTAACCGTAACCCTAACCCTAACCCTAACCCCAACCCTAACCCTAACCCTAACCCTAACCCTAACCCCAACCCTAACCCTAACCCCAACCCTAACCCTAACCCTAACCCTAACACTTACCCTAACCCCAACCCTAACCCTATACCTAACTCAACCCTAACCCTAACCCCAACCCTAACCCTAACCCTAACCCTAACCCTATACCTAACCCCAACCCTAACCCTAACCCTAACCCTAACCCTAACCCTAACCCTAACCCTCGCACTAACACTAACCCTAACCCTATACCTAACCCCAACCCTAACCCTAACCCTAACCCTAACCCCAACCCTAACCCTAACCCCAACCCCAACCCTAACCCTATACCTAACCCCAACCCTAACCCTAACCCTAACCCTAACCCTAACCCTAACCCTAACCCCAACCCTAACCCTATACCTAACCCCAACAGTAAGCCTAACCCTAACCCTAACCCCAACCTTAACCCTAACCCCAACCCCAACCCTAACCCTATACCTAACCCCAACCCTAACCCTAACCCTAACCCTAACCCTAACACTAACCCTAACCCCAACCCTAACCCTATACCTAACCCCAACCCTAACCCTAACCCCAACCCTAACCCGAACCCCAACACTAACCCTATACCTAACCCCAACCCTAAACCTAACCCTAACCCCAACCCTAACCCTAACCCTAACCCTAACCCTAACCCTAACCCCAACCCTAACCCTATACCTAACTCAACCCTAACCCTAACCCCAACCCTAACCCTAACCGTAACCCTAACCCTAACCCTAACCCCAACCCTAACCCTAACCCTAACCCTAACCCTAACCCTAACCCCAACCCTAACCCTAACCCCAACCCTAACCCTAACCCTAACCCTAACACTTACCCTAACCCCAACCCTAACCCTATACCTAACTCAACCCTAACCCTAACCCCAACCCTAACCCTAACCCTAACCCTAACCCCAACCCTAACCCTAACCCCAACCCTAACCCTAACCCTAACCCTATACCTAACTCAACCCTAACCCTAACCCCAACCCTAACCCTAACCCTAACCCTAACCCTATACCTAACCCCAAGCCTAACCCTAACCCTAACCCTAACCCTAACCCTAACCCTAACCCTAACCCCAACCCTAACCCTATACCTAACCCCAACCCTAACCCTAACCCCAACCCTAACCCTAACCCCAACCCTAACCCTATACCTAACCCCAACCCTAAACCTAACCCTAACCCCAACCCTAACCCTAACCCTAACCCTAACCCTAACCCTAACCCCAACCCTAACCCTATTCCTAACTCAACCCTAACCCTAACCCCAACCCTAACCCTAACCGTAACCCTAACCCTAACCCTAACCCTAACCCCAACCCTAACCCTAACCCTAACCCTAACCCTAACCCCAACCCTAACCCTAACCCCAACCCTAACCCTAACCCTAACCCTAACACTAACCCTAACCCCAACCCCAACCCTAACCCTATACCTAACTCAACCCTAACCCTAACCCTAACCCTAACCCTAACCCTAACCCTAACACTAACCCTAACCCTATACCTAACCCCAACCCTAACCCTAACCCCAACCCTAACCCTAACCCCAACCCTAACCCTAACCCTAACCCTAACACTAACCCTAACCCCAACCCCAACCCTAACCCTATACCTAACTCAACCCTAACCCTAACCCTAACCCTAACCCTAACCCTAACCCTTACCCTAACCCTAACCCTAACCCTAACCCCAACCCTAACCCTAACCCTAACCCTATACCTAACTCAACCCT
>NC_139471.1:27637500-27640000 GCF_057233095.1 Heloderma suspectum | reverse complement strand
CCCCAACCCTAACCCTATACCTAACTCAACCCTAACCCTAACCCCAACCCTAACCCTAACCCTAACCCTAACCCTATACCTAACCCCAACCCTAACCCTAACCCTAACCCTAACCCTAACACTAACACTAACACTAACCCTATACCTAACCCCAACCCTAACCCTAACCCTAACCTTAACCCCAACCCTAACCCTAACCCCAACCCCAACCCTAACCCTATACCTAACCCCAACCCTAACCCTAACCCTAACCCTAACCCTAACCCTAACCCCAACCCTAACCCTATACCTAACCCCAACCCTAACCCTAACCCTAACCCTAACCCCAACCCTAACCCTAACCCCAACCCCAACCCTAACCCTATACCTAACCCCAACCCTAACCCTAACCCTAACCCTAACCCTAACACTAACCCTAACCCCAACCCTAACCCTATACCTAACCCCAACCCTAACCCTAACCCCAACCCTAACCCTAACCCCAACACTAACCCTATACCTAACCCCAACCCTAAACCTAACCCTAACCCCAACCCTAACCCTAACCCTAACCCTAACCCTAACCCTAACCCTAACCCCAACCCTAACCCTATACCTAAGTCAACCCTAACCCTAACCCCAACCCTAACCCTAACCATAACCCTAACCCTAACCCTAACCCCATCCCTAACCCTAACCCTAACCCTAACCCTAACCCCAACCCTAACCCTAACCCCAACCCTAACCCTAACCCTAACCCTAACACTTACCCTAACCCCATCCCTAACCCTATACCTAACTCAACCCTAACCCTAACCCCAACCCTAACCCTAACCCTAACCCTAACCCTAACCCCAACCCTAACCCTAACCCCAACCCCAACCCTAACCCTAACCCTAACCCTAACCCTATACCTAACTCAACCCTAACCCTAACCCCAACCCTAACCCTAACCCTATACCTAACCCCAACCCTAACCCTAACCCTAACCCTAACCCTAACCCTAACCCTGACCCCAACCCTAACCCTATACCTAACCCCAACCCTAACCCTAACCCCAACCCTAACCCTAACCCCAACCCTAACCCTATACCTAACCCCAACCCTAAACCTAACCCTAACCCCAACCCTAACCCTAACCCTAACCCTAACCCTAACCCCAACCCTAACCCTATTCCTAACTCAACCCTAACCCTAACCCCAACCCTAACCCTAACCGTAACCCTAACCCTAACCCTAACCCTAATCCTAACCCCAACCCTAACCCTAACCCTAACCCTAACCCCAACCCTAACCCTAACCCCAACCCTAACCCTAACCCTGACCCTAACACTAACACTAACCCCAACCCCAACCCTAACCCTATACCTAACTCAACCCTAACCCTAACCCTAACCCTAACCCTAACCCTAACCCTAACACTAACCCTAACCCTATACCTAACCCCAACCCTAACCCTAACCCCAACCCTAACCCTATACCTAACCCCAACCCTAAACCTAACCCTAACCCCAACCCTAACCCTAACCCTAACCCTAACCCTAACCCTAACCCTAACCCCAACCCTAACCCTATACCTAACTCAACCCTAACCCTAACCCCAACCCTAACCCTAACCGTAACCCTAACCCTAACCCTAACCCTAACCCTAACCCTAACCCCAACCCTAACCCTAACCCTAACCCTAACCCTAACCCTAACCCTAACCCCAACCCTAACCCTAACCCCAACCCTAACCCTAACCCTAACCCTAACACTAACCCTAACCCCAACCCTAAACCTATACCTAACTCAACCCTAACCCTAACCCCAACCCTAACACTAACCCTAACCCTAACCCTAACCCTAACCCTAACCCTTACCCTAACCCTAACCCTAACCCTAACCCCAACCCTAACCCTAACCCTAACCCTATACCTAACTCAACCCTAACACTAACCCCAACCCTAACCCTAACCCTAACCCTAACCCTAACCCTAACCCCAACCCTAACCCTAACCCCAACCCTAACCCTAACCCTAACCCTAACCCTAACCCTAACCCCAACCCTAACCCTATACCTAACTCAACCCTATCCCTAACCCCAACCCTAACCCCAACCCTAACCCTAACCCTAACCCTAACCCTAACCCTATACCTAACCCCAACCCTAACCCTAACCCTAACCCTAACCCTAACCCTAACCCTAACCCTATACCTAACCCCAACCCTAACCCTAACCCTAACCTTAACCCCAACCCTAACCCTAACCCCAACCCCAACCCTAACCCTATACCTAACCCCAACCCTAACCCTAACCCTAACCCTAACCCTAACCCCAACCCTAACCCTATACCTAACCCCAACCCTAACCCTAACCCTAACCCTAACCCCAACCCTAACCCTAACCCCAACCCCAACCCTAACCCTATACCTAACCCCAACCCTAACCCTAACCCTAACCCTAACCCTAACCCTAACACTAACCCTAACCCCAACCCTAACCCTATACCTAACCCCAACCCTAACCCTAACCCCAACC
>NC_139471.1:27630000-27632500 GCF_057233095.1 Heloderma suspectum | reverse complement strand
TAACCCTAACCCTAACACTTACCCTAACCCCAACCCTAACCCTATACCTAACTCAACCCTAACCCTAACCCCAACCCTAACCCTAACCCTAACCCTAACCCTAACCCCAACCCTAACCCTAACCCCAACCCTAACCCTAACCCTAACCCTATACCTAACTCAACCCTAACCCTAACCCCAACCCTAACCCTAACCCTAACCCTAACCCTATTCCTAACCCCAACCCTAACCCTAACCCTAACCCTAACCCTAACCCTAACCCTAACACTAACCCTAACCCTATACCTAACCCCAACCCTAACCCTAACCCTAACCCTAACCCCAACCCTAACCCTAACCCCAACCCCAACCCTAACCCTATACCTAACCCCAACCCTAACCCTAACCCTAACCCTAACCCTAACCCTAACCCCAACCCTAACCCTATACCTAACCCCAACCCTAACCCTAACCCTAACCCTAACCCCAACCCTAACCCTAACCCCAACCCCAACCCTAACCCTATACCTAACCCCAACCCTAACCCTAACCCTAACCCTAACCCTAACCCTAACCCTAACCCCAACCCTAACCCTATACCTAACCCCAACCCTAACCCTAACCCCAACCCTAACCCTAACCCCAACACTAACCCTATACCTAACCCCAACCCTAAACCTAACCCTAACCCCAACCCTAACCCTAACCCTAACCCTAACCCTAACCCTAACCCCAACCCTAACCCTATACCTAACTCAACCCTAACCCTAACCCCAACCCTAAACCTAACCGTAACCCTAACCCTAACCCTAACCCCAACCCTAACCCTAACCCTAACCCTAACCCTAACCCCAACCCTAACCCTAACCCCAACCCTAACCCTAACCCTAACACTTACCCTAACCCCAACCCTAACCCTATACCTAACTCAACCCTAACCCTAACCCCAACCCTAACCCTAACCCTAACCCTAACCCTATACCTAACCCCAACCCTAACCCTAACCCTAACCCTAACCCTAACACTAACACTAACCCTAACCCTATACCTAACCCCAACCCTAACCCTAACCCTAACCCTAACCCCAACCCTAACCCTAACCCCAACCCCAACCCTAACCCTATACCTAACCCCAACCCTAACCCTAACCCTAACCCTAACCCTAACCCTAACCCCAACCCTAACCCTATACCTAACCCCAACCCTCAGCCTAACCCTAACCCTAACCCCAACCCTAACCCTAACCCCAACCCCAACCCTAACCCTATACCTAACCCCAACCCTAACCCTAACCCTAACCCTAACACTAACCCTAACCCCAACCCTAACCCTATACCTAACCCCAACCCTAACCCTAACCCCAACCCTAACCCTAACCCCAACACTAACCCTATACCTAACCCCAACCCTAAACCTAACCCTAACCCCAACCCTAACCCTAACCCTAACCCTAACCCTAACCCTAACCCTAACCCCAACCCTAACCCTATACCTAACTCAACCCTAACCCTAACCCCAACCCTAACCCTAACCGTAACCCTAACCCTAACCCTAACCCCAACCCTAACCCTAACCCTAACCCTAACCCTAACCCTAACCCTAACCCCAACCCTAACCCTAACCCCAACCCTAACCCTAACCCTAACCCTAACACTTACCCTAACCCCAACCCTAACCCTATACCTAACTCAACCCTAACCCTAACCCCAACCCTAACCCTAACCCTAACCCTAACCCCAACCCTAACCCTAACCCCAACCCTAACCCTAACCCTAACCCTATACCTAACTCAACCCTAACCCTAACCCCAAGCCTAACCCTAACCCTAACCCTAACCCTATACCTAACCCCAAGCCTAACCCTAACCCTAACCCTAACCCTAACCCTAACCCTAACCCTAACCCTAACCCCAACCCTAACCCTATACCTAACCCCAACCCTAACCCTAACCCCAACCCTAACCCTAACCCCAACCCTAACCCTATACCTAACCCCAACCCTAAACCTAACCCTAACCCCAACCCTAACCCTAACCCTAACCCTAACCCTAACCCTAACCCTAACCCCAACCCTAACCCTATTCCTAACTCAACCCTAACCCTAACCCCAACCCTAACCCTAACCGTAACCCTAACCCTAACCCTAACCCTAACCCCAACCCTAACCCTAACCCTAACCCTAACCCTAACCCCAACCCTAACCCTAACCCCAACCCTAACCCTAACCCTAACCCTAACACTAACCCTAACCCCAACCCCAACCCTAACCCTATACCTAACTCAACCCTAACCCTAACCCTAACCCTAACCCTAACCCTAACCCTAACACTAACCCTAACCCTATACCTAACCCCAACCCTAACCCTAACCCCAACCCTAACCCTAACCCCAACCCTAACCCTAACCCTAACCCTAACACTAACCCTAACCCCAACCCCAACCCTAACCCTATACCTAACTCAACCCTAACCCTAACCCTAACCCTAACCCTAACCCTTACCCTAACCCTAACCCTAACCCCA
>NC_139471.1:27617500-27622500 GCF_057233095.1 Heloderma suspectum | reverse complement strand
CCCTAACCGTAACCCTAACCCTAACCCTAACCCTAACCCTAACCCCAACCCTAACCCTAACCCTAACCCTAACCCCAACCCTAACCCTAACCCCAACCCTAACCCTAACCCTAACCCTAACACTAACACTAACCCCAACCCCAACCCTAACCCTATACCTAACTCAACCCTAACCCTAACCCTAACCCTAACCCTAACACTAACCCTAACCCTATACCTAACCCCAACCCTAACCCTAACCCCAACCCTAACCCTATACCTAACCCCAACCCTAAACCTAACCCTAACCCCAACCCTAACCCTAACCCTAACCCTAACCCTAACCCTAACCCCAACCCTAACCCTATACCTAACTCAACCCTAACCCTAACCCCAACCCTAACCCTAACCGTAACCCTAACCCTAACCCTAACCCTAACCCCAACCCTAACCCTAACCCTAACCCTAACCCTAACCCTAACCCCAACCCTAACCCTAACCCCAACCCTAACCCTAACCCTAACCCTAACACTAACCCTAACCCCAACCCTAAACCTATACCTAACTCAACCCTAACCCTAACCCCAACCCTAACCCTAACCCTAACCCTAACCCTAACCCTAACCCTTACCCTAACCCTAACCCTAACCCTAACCCCAACCCTAACCCTAACCCTAACCCTATACCTAACTCAACCCTAACACTAACCCCAACCCTAACCCTAACCCTAACCCTAACCCTAACCCTAACCCCAACCCTAACCCTAACCCCAACCCTAACCCTAACCCTAACCCTAACCCTAACCCTAACCCCAACCCTAACCCTATACCTAACTCAACCCTATCCCTAACCCCAACCCTAACCCTAACCCTAACCCTAACCCTAACCATAACCCTAACCCTAACCCTAACCCTAACCCCAACCCTAACCCTAACCCCAACCCTAACCCTAACCCTAACCCTAACACTAACACTAACCCCAACCCCAACCCTAACCCTATACCTAACTCAACCCTAACCCTAACCCTAACCCTAACCCTAACCCTAACCCTAACACTAACCCTAACCCTATACCTAACCCCAACCCTAACCCTAACCCCAACCCTAACCCTATACCTAACCCCAACCCTAAACCTAACCCTAACCCCAACCCTAACCCTAACCCTAACCCTAACCCTAACCCCAACCCTAACCCTATACCTAACTCAACCCTAACCCTAACCCCAACCCTAACCCTAACCGTAACCCTAACCCTAACCCTAACCCTAACCCCAACCCTAACCCTAACCCTAACCCTAACCCTAACCCTAACCCTAACCCCAACCCTAACCCTAACCCCAACCCTAACCCTAACCCTAACCCTAACACTAACCCTAACCCCAACCCTAAACCTATACCTAACTCAACCCTAACCCTAACCCCAACCCTAACCCTAACCCTAACCCTAACCCTAACCCCAACCCTAACCCTAACCCTAACCCTAACCCTAACCCTAACCCTAACCCTTACCCTAACCCTAACCCTAACCCTAACCCCAACCCTAACCCTAACCCTAACCCTATACCTAACTCAACCCTAACCCTAACCCCAACCCTAACCCTAACCCTAACCCTAACCCTAACCCTATACCTAACTCAACCCTAACCCTAACCCCAACCCTAACCCTAACCCTAACCCTAACCCTAACCCTAACCCCAACCCTAACCCTAACCCCAACCCTAACCCTAACCCTAACCTTAACCCTAACCCTATACCTAACTCAACCCTAACCCTAACCCCAACCCTAACCCTAACCCTAACCCTAACCCTATCCCTAACCCCAACCCTAACCCTATACCTAACTCAACCCTAACCCTAACCCTAACCCTAACCCTAACCCCAACCCTAACCCTATACCTAACTCAACCCTAACCCTAACCCTAACCCTAACCCTAACCCCAACCCTAACCCTAACCCTAACCCTAACCCTAACCCTAACCCTAACCCTAACCCCAACCTTAACCCTATACATAACTCAACCCTAACCCTAACCCTAACCCTAACCCTAACCCTAACCCTAACCCTAACCCCAACCCTAACCCTATACCTAACTCAACCCTAACCCTAACCCTAACCCTAACCCTATACCTAACTCAACCCTAACCCTAACCCCAACCCTAACCCTAACTCAACCCTAACCCTAACCCTAACCCTCACCCTAACACTAACCCTAACCCTAACCCTAACCCTAACCCCAACCCTAACCCTATACCTAACTCAACCCTAACCCTAACCCTAACACTAACCCTAACCCTAACCCTAACCCCAACCCTAACCCTAACCCTAACCCTAACCCTAACCCCAACCCTAACCCTAACCCTAACCCTAACCCTAACCCTATGCCTAACTCAACCCTAACCCTAACCCCAACCCTAACCCTAACCCCAACCCTAACCCTAACCCTAACCCTAACCCTAACCCTAACGCTAAACCCAACCCTAACCCTAACCCTAACCCTAACCCTAACCCCAACCCTAACCCTATACCTAACTCAACCCTAACCCTAACCCAAACCCTAACCCTAACCCTAACCCTAACCCTAACCCTAACCCTAACCCCAACCCTAACCCTATACCTAACTCAACCCTAACCCTAACCCTAACCCTAACCCTAACCCTAACCCCAACCCTAACCCTAACCCTAACCCTAACCCTAACCCTAACCCTAACCCTAACCCCAACCCTAACCCTATACCTAACTCAACCCTATCCCTAACCCCAACCCTAACCCCAACCCTAACCCTAACCCTAACCCTAACCCTAACCCTATACCTAACCCCAACCCTAACCCTAACCCTAACCCTAACCCTAACCCTAACCCTAACCCTAACCCTATACCTAACCCCAACCCTAACCCTAACCCTAACCTTAACCCCAACCCTAACCCTAACCCCAACCCCAAACCTAACCCTATACCTAACCCCAACCCTAACCCTAACCCTAACCCTAACCCTAACCCCAACCCTAACCCTATACCTAACCCCAACCCTAACCCTAACCCTAACCCTAACCCCAACCCTAACCCTAACCCCAACCCCAACCCTAACCCTATACCTAACCCCAACCCTAACCCTAACCCTAACCCTAACCCTAACCCTAACACTAACCCTAACCCCAACCCTAACCCTATACCTAACCCCAACCCTAACCCTAACCCCAACCCTAACCCTAACCCCAACACTAACCCTATACCTAACCCCAACCCTAAACCTAACCCTAACCCCAACCCTAACCCTAACCCTAACCCTAACCCTAACCCTAACCCCAACCCTAACCCTATACCTAACTCAACCCTAACCCTAACCCCAACCCTAACCCTAACCGTAACCCTAACCCTAACCCTAACCCCATCCCTAACCCTAACCCTAACCCTAACCCTAACCCTAACCCCAACCCTAACCCTAACCCCAACCCTAACCCTAACCCTAACCCTAACACTTACCCTAACCCCATCCCTAACCCTATACCTAACTCAACCCTAACCCTAACCCCAACCCTAACCCTAACCCTAACCCTAACCCTAACCCCAAACCTAACCCTAACCCCAACCCTAACCCTAACCCTAACCCTATACCTAACTCAACCCTAACCCTAACCCCAACCCTAACCCTAACCCTAACCCTAACCCTATACCTAACCCCAACCCTAACCCTAACCCTAACCCTAACCCTAACCCTAACCCTGACCCCAACCCTAACCCTATACCTAACCCCAACCCTAACCCTAACCCCAACCCTAACCCTAACCCCAACCCTAACCCTATACCTAACCCCAACCCTAAACCTAACCCTAACCCCAACCCTAACCCTAACCCTAACCCTAACCCTAACCCTAACCCCAACCCTAACCCTATTCCTAACTCAACCCTAACCCTAACCCCAACCCTAACCCTAACCGTAACCCTAACCCTAACCCTAACCCTAACCCTAACCCCAACCCTAACCCTAACCCTAACCCTAACCCCAACCCTAACCCTAACCCCAACCCTAACCCTAACCCTAACCCTAACACTAACACTAACCCCAACCCCAACCCTAACCCTATACCTAACTCAACCCTAACCCTAACCCTAACCCTAACCCTAACACTAACCCTAACCCTATACCTAACCCCAACCCTAACCCTAACCCCAACCCTAACCCTATACCTAACCCCAACCCTAAACCTAACCCTAACCCCAACCCTAACCCTAACCCTAACCCTAACCCTAACCCTAACCCCAACCCTAACCCTATACCTAACTCAACCCTAACCCTAACCCCAACCCTAACCCTAACCGTAACCCTAACCCTAACCCTAACCCTAACCCCAACCCTAACCCTAACCCTAACCCTAACCCTAACCCTAACCCCAACCCTAACCCTAACCCCAACCCTAACCCTAACCCTAACCCTAACACTAACCCTAACCCCAACCCTAAACCTATACCTAACTCAACCCTAACCCTAACCCCAACCCTAACCCTAACCCTAACCCTAACCCTAACCCTAACCCTTACCCTAACCCTAACCCTAACCCTAACCCCAACCCTAACCCTAACCCTAACCCTATACCTAACTCAACCCTAACACTAACCCCAACCCTAACCCTAACCCTAACCCTAACCCTAACCCTAACCCCAACCCTAACCCTAACCCCAACCCTAACCCTAACCCTAACCCTAACCCTAACCCTAACCCCAACCCTAACCCTATACCTAACTCAACCCTATCCCTAACCCCAACCCTAACCCTAACCCTAACCCTAACCCTAACCATAACCCTAACCCTAACCCTAACCCTAACCCCAACCCTAACCCTAACCCCAACCCTAACCCTAACCCTAACCCTAACACTAACACTAACCCCAACCCCAACCCTAACCCTATACCTAACTCAACCCTAACCCTAACCCTAACCCTAACCCTAACCCTAACCCTAACACTAACCCTAACCCTATACCTAACCCCAACCCTAACCCTAACCCCAACCCTAACCCTATACCT
>NC_139471.1:27577500-27580000 GCF_057233095.1 Heloderma suspectum | reverse complement strand
CCCTAACCCTAACCCTAACCCTAACCCTAACCCCAACCCTAACCCTAACCCCAACCCTAACCCTAACCCTAACCCTAACACTTACCCTAACCCCAACCCTAACCCTATACCTAACTCAACCCTAACCCTAACCCCAACCCTAACCCTAACCCTAACCCTAACCCTATACCTAACCCCAACCCTAACCCTAACCCTAACCCTAACCCTTACACTAACACTAACACTAACCCTGTACCTAACCCCAACCCTAACCCTAACCCTAACCTTAACCCCAACCCTAACCCTAACCCCAACCCCAACCCTAACCCTATACCTAACCCCAACCCTAACCCTAACCCTAACCCTAACCCTAACCCTAACCCCAACCCTAACCCTATACCTAACCCCAACCCTAACCCTAACCCTAACCCTAACCCCAACCCTAACCCTAACCCCAACCCCAACCCTAACCCTATACCTAACCCCAACCCTAACCCTAACCCTAACCCTAACCCTAACACTAACCCTAACCCCAACCCTAACCCTATACCTAACCCCAACCCTAACCCTAACCCCAACCCTAACCCTAACCCCAACACTAACCCTATACCTAACCCCAACCCTAAACCTAACCCTAACCCCAACCCTAACCCTAACCCTAACCCTAACCCTAACCCTAACCCTAACCCCAACCCTAACCCTATACCTAAGTCAACCCTAACCCTAACCCCAACCCTAACCCTAACCGTAACCCTAACCCTAACCCTAACCCCATCCCTAACCCTAACCCTAACCCTAACCCTAACCCCAACCCTAACCCTAACCCCAACCCTAACCCTAACCCTAACCCTAACACTTACCCTAACCCCATCCCTAACCCTATACCTAACTCAACCCTAACCCTAACCCCAACCCTAACCCTAACCCTAACCCTAACCCTAACCCCAACCCTAACCCTAACCCCAACCCCAACCCTAACCCTAACCCTAACCCTATACCTAACTCAACCCTAACCCTAACCCCAACCCTAACCCTAACCCTATACCTAACCCCAACCCTAACCCTAACCCTAACCCTAACCCTAACCCTAACCCTGACCCCAACCCTAACCCTATACCTAACCCCAACCCTAACCCTAACCCCAACCCTAACCCTAACCCCAACCCTAACCCTATACCTAACCCCAACCCTAAACCTAACCCTAACCCCAACCCTAACCCTAACCCTAACCCTAACCCTAACCCTAACCCTAACCCCAACCCTAACCCTATTCCTAACTCAACCCTAACCCTAACCCCAACCCTAACCCTAACCGTAACCCTAACCCTAACCCTAACCCTAATCCTAACCCCAACCCTAACCCTAACCCTAACCCTAACCCCAACCCTAACCCTAACCCCAACCCTAACCCTAACCCTAACCCTAACACTAACACTAACCCCAACCCCAACCCTAACCCTATACCTAACTCAACCCTAACCCTAACCCTAACCCTAACCCTAACCCTAACCCTAACCCTAACACTAACCCTAACCCTATACCTAACCCCAACCCTAACCCTAACCCCAACCCTAACCCTATACCTAACCCCAACCCTAAACCTAACCCTAACCCCAACCCTAACCCTAACCCTAACCCTAACCCTAACCCTAACCCTAACCCCAACCCTAACCCTATACCTAACTCAACCCTAACCCTAACCCCAACCCTAACCCTAACCGTAACCCTAACCCTAACCCTAACCCTAACCCTAACCCTAACCCCAACCCTAACCCTAACCCTAACCCTAACCCTAACCCTAACCCCAACCCTAACCCTAACCCCAACCCTAACCCTAACCCTAACCCTAACACTAACCCTAACCCCAACCCTAAACCTATACCTAACTCAACCCTAACCCTAACCCCAACCCTAACCCTAACCCTAACCCTAACCCTAACCCTAACCCTTACCCTAACCCTAACCCTAACCCTAACCCCAACCCTAACCCTAACCCTAACCCTATACCTAACTCAACCCTAACACTAACCCCAACCCTAACCCTAACCCTAACCCTAACCCTAACCCTAACCCCAACCCTAACCCTAACCCCAACCCTAACCCTAACCCTAACCCTAACCCTAACCCTAACCCTAACCCCAACCCTAACCCTATACCTAACTCAACCCTATCCCTAACCCCAACCCTAACCCCAACCCTAACCCTAACCCTAACCCTAACCCTAACCCTATACCTAACCCCAACCCTAACCCTAACCCTAACCCTAACCCTAACCCTAACCCTAACCCTAACCCTAACACTAACCCTAACCCTATACCTAACCCCAACCCTAACCCTAACCCTAACCTTAACCCCAACCCTAACCCTAACCCCAACCCCAACCCTAACCCTATACCTAACCCCAACCCTAACCCTAACCCTAACCCTAACCCTAACCCTAACCCCAACCCTAACCCTATACCTAACCCCAACCCTAACCCTAACCCTAACCCTAACCCCAACCCTAACCCTAACCCCAACC
>NC_139471.1:27547500-27550000 GCF_057233095.1 Heloderma suspectum | reverse complement strand
CCCTAACCCTAACCCTAACCCTAACCCTAACCCTAACCCCAACCCTAACCCTATACCTAACCCCAACCCTAACCCTAACCCTAACCCTAACCCCAACCTTAACCCTAACCCCAACCCCAACCCTAACCCTATACCTAACCCCAACCCTAACCCTAACCCTCACCCTAACCCTAACACTAACCCTAACCCCAACCCTAACCCTATACCTAACCCCAACCCTAACCCTAACCCCAACCCTAACCCTAACCCCAACACTAACCCTATACCTAACCCCAACCCTAAACCTAACCCTAACCCCAACCCTAACCCTAACCCTAACCCTAACCCTAACCCTAACCCCAACCCTAACCCTATACCTAAGTCAACCCTAACCCTAACCCCAACCCTAACCCTAACCATAACCCTAACCCTAACCCTAACCCCATCCCTAACCCTAACCCTAACCCTAACCCCAACCCTAACCCTAACCCCAACCCTAACCCTAACCCTAACCCTAACACTTACCCTAACCCCATCCCTAACCCTATACCTAACTCAACCCTAACCCTAACCCCAACCCTAACCCTAACCCTAACCCTAACCCTAACCCCAACCCTAACCCTAACCCCAACCCCAACCCTAACCCTAACCCTAACCCTATACCTAACTCAACCCTAACCCTAACCCCAACCCTAACCCTAACCCTATACCTAACCCCAACCCTAACCCTAACCCTAACCCTAACCCTAACCCTAACCCTAACCCTGACCCCAACCCTAACCCTATACCTAACCCCAACCCTAACCCTAACCCCAACCCTAACCCTAACCCCAACCCTAACCCTATACCTAACCCCAACCCTAAACCTAACCCTAACCCCAACCCTAACCCTAACCCTAACCCTAACCCTAACCCTAACCCTAACCCCAACCCTAACCCTATTCCTAACTCAACCCTAACCCTAACCCCAACCCTAACCCTAACCGTAACCCTAACCCTAACCCTAACCCTAATCCTAACCCCAACCCTAACCCTAACCCTAACCCTAACCCCAACCCTAACCCTAACCCCAACCCTAACCCTAACCCTAACCCTAACACTAACACTAACCCCAACCCCAACCCTAACCCTATACCTAACTCAACCCTAACCCTAACCCTAACCCTAACCCTAACCCTAACACTAACCCTAACCCTATACCTAACCCCAACCCTAACCCTAACCCCAACCCTAACCCTATACCTAACCCCAACCCTAAACCTAACCCTAACCCCAACCCTAACCCTAACCCTAACCCTAACCCTAACCCTAACCCTAACCCCAACCCTAACCCTATACCTAACTCAACCCTAACCCTAACCCCAACCCTAACCCTAACCGTAACCCTAACCCTAACCCTAACCCTAACCCTAACCCCAACCCTAACCCTAACCCTAACCCTAACCCTAACCCTAACCCTAACCCCAACCCTAACCCTAACCCCAACCCTAACCCTAACCCTAACCCTAACACTAACCCTAACCCCAACCCTAAACCTATACCTAACTCAACCCTAACCCTAACCCCAACCCTAACCCTAACCCTAACCCTAACCCTAACCCTAACCCTAACCCTTACCCTAACCCTAACCCTAACCCTAACCCCAACCCTAACCCTAACCCTAACCCTATACCTAACTCAACCCTAACACTAACCCCAACCCTAACCCTAACCCTAACCCTAACCTTAACCCTAACCCCAACCCTAACCCTAACCCCAACCCTAACCCTAACCCTAACCCTAACCCTAACCCTAACCCTAACCCTAACCCCAACCCTAACCCTATACCTAACTCAACCCTATCCCTAACCCCAACCCTAACCCCAACCCTAACCCTAACCCTAACCCTAACCCTAACCCTATACCTAACCCCAACCCTAACCCTAACCCTAACCCTAACCCTAACCCTAACCCTAACCCTATACCTAACCCCAACCCTAACCCTAACCCTAACCTTAACCCCAACCCTAACCCTAACCCCAACCCCAACCCTAACCCTATACCTAACCCCAACCCTAACCCTAACCCTAACCCTAACCCTAACCCCAACCCTAACCCTATACCTAACCCCAACCCTAACCCTAACCCTAACCCTAACCCCAACCCTAACCCTAACCCCAACCCCAACCCTAACCCTATACCTAACCCCAACCCTAACCCTAACCCTAACCCTAACCCTAACCCTAACACTAACCCTAACCCCAACCCTAACCCTATACCTAACCCCAACCCTAACCCTAACCCCAACCCTAACCCTAACCCCAACACTAACCCTATACCTAACCCCAACCCTAAACCTAACCCTAACCCCAACCCTAACCCTAACCCTAACCCTAACCCTAACCCCAACCCTAACCCTATACCTAACTCAACCCTAACCCTAACCCCAACCCTAACCCTAACCGTAACCCTAACCCTAACCCTAACCCCATCCCTAACCCTGACCCTAACCCTAACCCTAACCCTAACCCCAACCCTAACC
>NC_139471.1:27525000-27527500 GCF_057233095.1 Heloderma suspectum | reverse complement strand
CTAACACTTACCCTAACCCCAACCCTAACCCTATACCTAACTCAACCCTAACCCTAACCCCAACCCTAACCCTAACCCTAACCCTAACCCCAACCCTAACCCTAACCCCAACCCTAACCCTAACCCTAACCCTATACCTAACTCAACCCTAACCCTAACCCCAAGCCTAACCCTAACCCTAACCCTAACCCTATACCTAACCCCAAGCCTAACCCTAACCCTAACCCTAACCCTAACCCTAACCCTAACCCTAACCCCAACCCTAACCCTATACCTAACCCCAACCCTAACCCTAACCCCAACCCTAACCCTAACCCCAACCCTAACCCTATACCTAACCCCAACCCTAAACCTAACCCTAACCCCAACCCTAACCCTAACCCTAACCCTAACCCTAACCCTAACCCTAACCCCAACCCTAACCCTATTCCTAACTCAACCCTAACCCTAACCCCAACCCTAACCCTAACCGTAACCCTAACCCTAACCCTAACCCTAACCCCAACCCTAACCCTAACCCTAACCCTAACCCTAACCCCAACCCTAACCCTAACCCCAACCCTAACCCTAACCCTAACCCTAACCCTAACACTAACCCTAACCCCAACCCCAACCCTAACCCTATACCTAACTCAACCCTAACCCTAACCCTAACCCTAACCCTAACCCTAACCCTAACACTAACCCTAACCCTATACCTAACCCCAACCCTAACCCTAACCCCAACCCTAACCCTAACCCCAACCCTAACCCTAACCCTAACCCTAACACTAACCCTAACCCCAACCCCAACCCTAACCCTATACCTAACTCAACCCTAACCCTAACCCTAACCCTAACCCTAACCCTTACCCTAACCCTAACCCTAACCCCAACCCTAACCCTAACCCTAACCCTATACCTAACTCAACCCTAACCCTAACCCCAACCCTAACCCTAACCCTAACCCTAACCCTAACCCTAACCCCAACCCTAACCCTAACCCCAAACCTAACCCTAACCCTAACCCTAACCCTAACCCTAACCCTAACCCTAACCCCAACCCTAACCCTATACCTAACTCAACCCTATCCCTAACCCCAACCCTAACCCTAACCCTAACCATAACCCTAACCCTAACCCTAACCCTAACCCTAACCCTAACCCTAACCCTATACCTAACCCCAACCCTAACCCTAACCCTAACCCTAACCCCAACCCTAACCCTAACCCCAACCCTAACCCTATACCTAACCCCAACCCTAACCCTAACCCTAACCCTAACCCTAACCCTAACCCTAACCCCAACCCTAACCCTATACCTAACCCCAACCCTAACCCTAACCGCAACCCTAACCCTAACCCCAACCCTAACCCTATACCTAACCCCAACCCTAAACCTAACCCTAACCCCAACCCTAACCCTAACCCTAACCCTAACCCTAACCCTAACCCTAACCCTAACCCCAACCCTAACCCTATACCTAACTCAACCCTAACCCTAACCCCAACCCTAACCCTAACCGTAACCCTAACCCTAACCCTAACCCTAACCCCAACCCTAACCCTAACCCTAACCCTAACCCTAACCCTAACCCCAACCCTAACCCTAACCCCAACCCTAACCCTAACCCTAACCCTAACACTAACCCTAACCCCAACCCTAAGCCTATACCTAACTCAACCCTAACCCTAACCCCAACCCTAACCCTAACCCTAACCCTAACCCTAACCCTAACCCCAACCCTAACCCTAACCCTAACCCTAACCCTAACCCTAACCCTAACCCTAACACTATACCTAACCCTAACCCTAACCCTAACCCTAACCCCACCCTAACCCTAACCCTAACCCTATACCTAACTCAACCCTAACCCTAACCCCAACCCTAACCCTAACCCTAACCCTAACCCTAACCCCAACCCTAAACCTAACCCCAACCCTAACCCTAACCCTAACCCTATACCTAACTCAACCCTAACCCTAACCCCAACCCTAACCCTAACCCTAACCCTAACCCTAACCCCAACCCTAACCCTATACCTAACTCAACCCTAACCCTAACCCGAACCCGAACCCTAACCCTAACCCTAACCCCAACCCTAACCCTATACCTAACTCAACCCTAACACTAACCCTAACCCTAACCCTAAACCTAACCCTAACCCTAACCCTAACCCTAACCCTAACCCTAACCCTAACCCTATACCTAACTCAACCCTAACCCTAACCCCAAACCTAACCCTAACCCTAACACTAACCCTAACCCTATACCTAACACCAAACCTAACCCTAACCCTAACCCTAACCCTAACCCTATACCTAACTTAACCCTAACCATAACCCCAACCCCAACCCTAACCCTAACCCCAACCCTAACCCTAACCCTAACCCTAACCCTAACCCTATACCTAACTCAACACTAACCCTAACCCCAACCCTAACCCTAACCCTAACCCTAACCCTAACCCTAACCCTAACCCCAACCCTAACCCTAACCCTAACCCTAACCCCAAACCTA
>NC_139471.1:27510000-27515000 GCF_057233095.1 Heloderma suspectum | reverse complement strand
CTAACCCCAACCCTAACCCTAACCCCAACCCTAACCCTAACCCTAACTCTAACACTTACCCTAACCCCAACCCTAACCCTATACCTAACTCAACCCTAACCCTAACCCCAACCCTAACCCTAACCCTAACCCTAACCCCAACCCTAACCCTAACCCCAACCCTAACCCTAACCCTAACCCTATACCTAACTCAACCCTAACCCTAACCCTAACCCCAACCCTAACCCTAACCCTAACCCTAACCCTATACCTAACCCCAACCCTAACCCTAACCCTAACCCTAACCCTAACCCTAACCCTAACCCTGACCCCAACCCTAACCCTATACCTAACCCCAACCGTAACCCTAACCCCAACCCTAACCCTAACCCCAACCCTAACCCTATACCTAACCCCAACCCTAAACCTAACCCTAACCCCAACCCTAACCCTAACCCTAACCCTAACCCTAACCCTAACCCTAACCCCAACCCTAACCCTATTCCTAACTCAACCCTAACCCTAACCCCAACCCTAACCCTAACCGTAACCCTAACCCTAACCCTAACCCTAACCCTAACCCCAACCCTAACCCTAACCCTAACCCTAACCCCAACCCTAACCCTAACCCTAACCCCAACCCTAACCCTAACCCTAACCCTAACACTAACACTAACCCCAACCCCAAACCTAACCCTATACCTAACTCAACCCTAACCCTAACCCTAACCCTAACCCTAACCCTAACACTAACCCTAACCCTATACCTAACCCCAACCCTAACCCTAACCCCAACCCTAACCCTATACCTAACCCCAACCCTAAACCTAACCCTAACCCCAACCCTAACCCTAACCCTAACCCTAACCCTAACCCTAACCCTAACCCTAACCCTATACCTAACTCAACCCTAACCCTAACCCCAACCCTAACCCTAACCGTAACCCTAACCCTAACCCTAACCCTAACCCCAACCCTAACCCTAACCCTAACCCTAACCCTAACCCTAACCCCAACCCTAACCCTAACCCCAACCCTAACCCTAACCCTAACCCTAACACTAACCCTAACCCCAACCCTAAACCTATACCTAACTCAACCCTAACCCTAACCCCAACCCTAACCCTAACCCTAACCCTAACCCTAACCCTAACCCCAACCCTAACCCTAACCCTAACCCTAACCCTAACCCTAACCATAACCCTAACCCTAACCCTAACCCTAACCCTTACCCTAACCCTAACCCTAACCCTAACCCCAACCCTAACCCTAACCCTAACCCTATACCTAACTCAACCCTAACCCTAACCCCAACCCTAACCCTAACCCTAACCCTAACCCTAACCCTAACCCTAACCCCAACCCCAACCCTAACCCCAACCCTAACCCTAACCCTAACCCTAACCCTAACCCTAACCCTAACCCCAACCCTAACCTTATACCTAACTCAACCCTATCCCTAACCCCAACCCTAAACCTAACCCTAACCCTAACCCTAACCATAACCCTAACCCTAACCCTAACCCTAACCCTAACCCGAACCCTAACCCTAACCCTAACCCTATACCTAACCCCAACCGTAACCCTAACCCTAACCCTAACCCCAACCCTAACCCTAACCCCAACCCTAACCCTATACCTAACCCCAACCCTAACCCTAACCCTAACCCTAACCCTAACCCTAACCCTAACCCTAACCCCAACCCTAACCCTATACCTAACCCCAACCCTAACCCTAACCGCAACCCTAACCCTAACCCCAACCCTAACCCTATACCTAACCCCAACCCTAAACCTAACCCTAACCCCAACCCTAACCCTAACCCTAACCCTAACCCTAACCCTAACCCTAACCCCAACCCTAACCCTAACCCTATACCTAACTCAACCCTAACCCTAACCCCAACCCTAACCCTAACCGTAACCCTAACCCTAACCCTAACCCTAACCCCAACCCTAACCCTAACCCTAACCCTAACCCTAACCCTAACCCCAACCCTAACCCTAACCCCAACCCTAACCCTAACCCTAACCCTAACACTAACCCTAACCCCAACCCTAACCCTAACCCCAACCCTAACCCTAACCCTAACCCTATACCTAACTCAACCCTAACCCTAACCCCAACCCTAACCCTAACCCTAACCCTAACCCTATACCTAACCCCAAGCCTAACCCTAACCCTAACCCTAACCCTAACCCTAACCCTAACCCTAACCCTAACCCTAACCCCAACCCTAACCCTATACCTAACCCCAACCCTAACCCTAACCCCAACCCTAACCCTAACCCCAACCCTAACCCTATACCTAACCCCAACCCTAAACCTAACCCTAACCCCAACCCTAACCCTAACCCTAACCCTAACCCTAACCCTAACCCTAACCCCAACCCTAACCCTATTCCTAACTCAACCCTAACCCTAACCCCAACCCTAACCCTAACCGTAACCCTAACCCTAACCCTAACCCTAACCCCAACCCTAACCCTAACCCTAACCCTAACCCTAACCCCAACCCTAACCCTAACCCCAACCCTAACCCTAACCCTAACCCTAACACTAACCCTAACCCCAACCCCAACTCTAACCCTATACCTAACTCAACCCTAACCCTAACCCTAACCCTAACCCTAACCCTAACCCTAACCCTATACCTAACCCCAACCCTAACCCTAACCCCAACCCTAACCCTAACCCCAACCCTAACCCTAACCCTAACCCTAACACTAACCCTAACCCCAACCCCAACCCTAACCCTATACCTAACTCAACCCTAACCCTAACCCTAACCCTAACCCTAACCCTAACCCTTACCCTAACCCTAACCCTAACCCTAACCCCAACCCTAACCCTAACCCTAACCCTATACCTAACTCAACCCTAACCCTAACCCCAACCCTAACCCTAACCCTAACCCTAACCCTAACCCCAACCCTAACCCTAACCCCAACCCTAACCCTAACCCTAACCCTAACCCTAACCCTAACCCCAACCCTAACCCTATACCTAACTCAACCCTATCCCTAACCCCAACCCCAACCCTAACCCTAACCCTAACCCTAACCCTAACCCTAACCCTAACCCTAACCCTAACCCTATACCTAACCCCAACCGTAACCCTAACCCTAACCCTAACCCCAACCCTAACCCTAACCCCAACCCTAACCCTATACCTAACCCCAACCCTAACCCTAACCCTAACCCTAACCCTAACCCTAACCCTAACCCTAACCCCAACCCTAACCCTATACCTAACCCCAACCCTAACCCTAACCGCAACCCTAACCCTAACCCCAACCCTAACCCTATACCTAACCCCAACCCTAAACCTAACCCTAACCCCAACCCTAACCCTAACCCTAACCCTAACCCTAACCCTAACCCTAACCCCAACCCTAACCCTATACCTAACTCAACCCTAACCCTAACCCCAACCCTAACCCTAACCGTAACCCTAACCCTAACCCTAACCCTAACCCTAACCCCAACCCTAACCCTAACCCTAACCCTAACCCTAACCCTAACCCTAACCCCAACCCTAACCCTAACCACAACCCTAACCCTAACCCTAACCCTAACACTAACCCTAACCCCAACCCTAACCCTATACCTAACTCAACCCTAACCCTAACCCCAACCCTAACCCTAACCCTAACCCTAACCCTAACCCTAACCCTAACCCCAACCCTAACCCTAACCCTAACCCTAACCCTAACCCTAACCCTAACCCTAACCCTAACACTATCCCTAACCCTAACCCTAACCCTAACCCTAACCCCACCCTAACCCTAACCCTAACCCTATACCTAACTCAACCCTAACCCTAACCCCAACCCTAACCCTAACCCTAACCCTAACCCTAACCCCAACCCTAAACCTAACCCCAACCCTAACCCTAACCCTAACCCTATACCTAACTCAACCCTAACCCTAACCCCAACCCTAACCCTAACCCTAACCCTAACCCTAACCCTAACCCCAACCCTAACCCTATACCTAACTCAACCCTAACCCTAACCCGAACCCGAACCCTAACCCTAACCCTAACCCCAACCCTAACCCTATACCTAACTCAACCCTAACACTAACCCTAACCCTAACCCTTAACCTAACCCTAACCCTAACCCTAACCCTAACCCTAACCCTAACCCTAACCCTATACCTAACTCAACCCTAACCCTAACCCCAAACCTAACCCTAACCCTAACCCTAACCCTAACCCTATACCTAACACCAACCCTAACCCTAACCCTAACCCTAACCCTAACCCTAACCCTATACCTAACTTAACCCTAACCATAACCCCAACCCCAACCCTAACCCTAACCCCAACCCTAACCCTAACCCTAACCCTAACCCTAACCCTATTCCTAACTCAACACTAACCCTAACCCCAACCCTAACCCTAACCCTAACCCTAACCCTAACCCTAACCCCAACCCTAACCCTAACCCTAACCCTAACCCCAATCCTAACCCTATACCTAACTCAACCCTAACCCTAACCCTAACCCCAACCCTAACCCTAACCCCAACCCTAACCCTAACCCTAACCCTAACCCTATACCTAATTCAACCCTAACCCTAACCCCAACCCTAACCCTAACCCTAACCCTAACCCTAACCCCAACCCTAACCCTAACCCCAACCCTAACCCTAACCCTAACCCTAACCCTAACCCTATACCTAACTCAACCCTAACCCTAACCCCAACCCTAACCCTAACCCTAACCCTAACCCTATCCCTAACCCCAACCCTAACCCTATACCTAACTCAACCCTAACCCTAACCCTAACCCTAACCCCAACCCTAACCCTATACCTAACTCAACCCTAACCCTAACCCTAACCCTAACCCTAACCCTAACCCCAACCCTAACCCTAACCCTAACCCTAACCCTAACCCCAACCTTAACCCTATACATAACTCTACCCTAACCCTAACCCTAACCCTAACCCTAACCCTAACCCTAACCCCAACCCTAACCCTATACCTAACTCAACCCTAAACCTAACCCTAA
>NC_139471.1:27502500-27505000 GCF_057233095.1 Heloderma suspectum | reverse complement strand
TAACCCCAACCCTAACCCTAACCCTAACCCTAACCCTATTCCTAACCCCAACCCTAACCCTAACCCTAACCCTAACCCTAACCCTAACCCTAACACTAACACTAACCCTAACCCTATACCTAACCCCAACCCTAACCCTAACCCTAACCCTAACCCCAACCCTAACCCTAACCCCAACCCCAACCCTAACCCTATACCTAACCCCAACCCTAACCCTAACCCTAACCCTAACCCTTACCCTAACCCCAACCCTAACCCTATACCTAACCCCAACCCTAACCCTAACCCTAACCCTAACCCCAACCCTAACCCTAACCCCAACCCCAACCCTAACCCTATACCTAACCCCAACCCTAACCCTAACCCTAACCCTAACCCTAACCCTAACCCTAACCCCAACCCTAACCCTATACCTAACCCCAACCCCAACCCTAACCCCAACCCTAACCCTAACCCCAACACTAACCCTATACCTAACCCCAACCCTAAACCTAACCCTAACCCCAACCCTAACCCTAACCCTAACCCTAACCCTAACCCCAACCCTAACCCTATACCTAACTCAACCCTAACCCTAACCCCAACCCTAAACCTAACCGTAACCCTAACCCTAACCCTAACCCCAACCCTAACCCTAACCCTAACCCTAACCCTAACCCTAACCCCAACCCTAACCCTAACCCCAACCCTAACCCTAACCCTAACCCTAACACTTACCCTAACCCCAACCCTAACCCTATACCTAACTCAACCCTAACCCTAACCCCAACCCTAACCCTAACCCTAACCCTATACCTAACCCCAACCCTAACCCTAACCCTAACCCTAACCCTAACCCTAACCCTAACACTAACCCTAACCCTATACCTAACCCCAACCCTAACCCTAACCCTAACCCTAACCCCAACCCTAACCCTAACCCCAACCCCAACCCTAACCCTATACCTAACCCCAACCCTAACCCTAACCCTAACCCTAACCCTAACCCTAACCCTAACCCTAACCCTAACCCCAACCCTAACCCTATACCTAACCCCAACCCTAAGCCTAACCCTAACCCTAACCCCAACCCTAACCCTAACCCCAACCCCAACCCTAACCCTATACCTAACCCCAACCCTAACCCTAACCCTAACCCTAACCCTAACACTAACCCTAACCCCAACCCTAACCCTAACCCTAACCCCAACCCTAACCCTAACCCCAACCCTAACCCTAACCCTAACCCTAACCCTAACACTAACCCTAACCCCAACCCTAACCCTAACCCTAACCCTAACCCTAACCCTAACCCTAACACTAACCCTAACCCTATACCTAACCCCAACCCTAACCCTAACCCCAACCCTAACCCTATAAAAAGGTAAAGGTGTCCCCAACCAGTCGTGTCCGACTCTAGGGTGCGGTGCTCATCCCCGTTTCTAAGCCGAAGAGCCAGCGCTGTCCGAAGACGCTTCCGTGGTCATGTGGCCGGCATGACTGAACACCGAGGTGCACGGAACGCTGTTACCTTTCCCGCCAAAGCGGTACCTATTTATCTACTTGCAATTTCTTGCTTTTGAACTGCTAGGTTGGCAGAAGCTGGGACTGAAGACGGGAGCTCACTCCGTCACACGGCACCCGGGTCTCGAACTGCCGACCTTCCAGTCTGCAGTTCAGCGTCCTAACCCTAACCCCAACCCTAACCCTAACCGTAACCCTAACCCTAACCCTAACCCTAACCCCAACCCTAACCCTAACCCTAACCCTAACCCTAACCCTAACCCTAACCCCAACCCTAACCCTAACCCCAACCCTAACCCTAACCCTAACCCTAACACTAACCCTAACCCCAACCCTAAACCTATACCTAACTCAACCCTAACCCTAACCCCAACCCTAACCCTAACCCTAACCCTAACCCTAACCCTAACCCCAACCCTAACCCTAACCCTAACCCTAACCCTAACCATAACCCTAACCCTAACCCTAACCCTAACCCTTACCCTAACCCTAACCCTAACCCTAACCCTAACCCCAACCCTAACCCTAACCCTAACCCTATACCTAACTCAACCCTAACCCTAACCCCAACCCTAACCCTAACCCTAACCCTAACCCTAACCCCAACCCTAACCCTAACCCCAACCCTAACCCTAACCCTAACCCTAACCCTAACCCTAACCCTAACCCTAACCCCAACCCTAACCCTATACCTAACTCAACCCTATCCCTAACCCCAACCCTAAACCTAACCCTAACCCTAAACCTAACCATAACCCTAACCCTAACCCTAACCCTAACCCTAACCCTAACCCGAACCCTAACCCTAACCCTAACCCTATACCTAACCCCAACCGTAACCCTAACCCTAACCCTAACCCCAACCCTAACCCTAACCCCAACCCTAACCCTATACCTAACCCCAACCCTAACCCTAACCCTAACCCTAACCCTAACCCTAACCCTAACCCTAACCCCAACCCTAACCCTATACCTAACCCCAACCCTAACCCTAACC
>NC_139471.1:27480000-27482500 GCF_057233095.1 Heloderma suspectum | reverse complement strand
AACCCTAACCCTAACTCAACCCTAACCCTAACCCTAACCCTCACCCTAACACTAACCCTAACCCTAACCCTAACCCTAACCCTAACCCCAACCCTAACCCTATACCTAACTCAACCCTAACCCTAACCCTAACACTAACCCTAACCCTAACCCTAACCCCAACCCTAACCCTAACCCTAACCCTAACCCCAACCCTAACCCTAACCCTAACCCTAACCCTAACCCTATGCCTAACTCAACCCTAACCCTAACCCCAACCCTAACCCTAACCCCAACCCTAACCCTAACCCTAACCCTAACCCTAACCCTAACGCTAACCCCAACCCTAACCCTAACCCTAACCCTAACCCTAACCCCAACCCTAACCCTATACCTAACTCAACCCTAACCCTAACCCAAACCCTAACCCTAACCCTAACCCTAACCCTAACCCTAACCCTAACCCTAACCCCAACCCTAACCCTATACCTAACTCAACCCTAACCCTAACCCTAACCCTAACCCTAACCGTAACCGTAACCCTAACCCTAACCCTAACCCCAACCCTAACCCTAACCCTAACCCTAACCCTAACCCTAACCCTAACCCCAACCCTAACCCTAACCCCAACCCTAACCCTAACCCTAACCCTAACACTTACCCTAACCCCAACCCTAACCCTATACCTAACTCAACCCTAACCCTAACCCCAACCCTAACCCTAACCCTAACCCTAACCCTAACCCCAACCCTAACCCTAACCCCAACCCTAACCCTAACCCTAACCCTATACCTAACTCAACCCTAACCCTAACCCCAACCCTAACCCTAACCCTAACCCTAACCCTATTCCTAACCCCAACCCTAACCCTAACCCTAACCCTAACCCTAACCCTAACCCTAACACTAACCCTAACCCTATACCTAACCCCAACCCTAACCCTAACCCTAACCCTAACCCCAACCCTAACCCTAACCCCAACCCCAACCCTAAACCTAACCCTATACCTAACCCCAACCCTAACCCTAACCCTAACCCTAACCCTTACCCTAACCCCAACCCTAACCCTATACCTAACCCCAACCCTAACCCTAACCCTAACCCTAACCCCAACCCTAACCCTAACCCCAACCCCAACCCTAACCCTATACCTAACCCCAACCCTAACCCTAACCCTAACCCTAACCCTAACCCTAACCCCAACCCTAACCCTATACCTAACCCCAACCCTAACCCTAACCCCAACCCTAACCCTAACCCCAACACTAACCCTATACCTAACCCCAACCCTAAACCTAACCCTAACCCCAACCCTAACCCTAACCCTAACCCTAACCCTAACCCTAACCCCAACCCTAACCCTATACCTAACTCAACCCTAACCCTAACCCCAACCCTAAACCTAACCGTAACCCTAACCCTAACCCTAACCCCAACCCTAACCCTAACCCTAACCCTAACCCTAACCCTAACCCCAACCCTAACCCTAACCCCAACCCTAACCCTAACCCTAACCCTAACACTTACCCTAACCCCAACCCTAACCCTATACCTAACTCAACCCTAACCCTAACCCCAACCCTAACCCTAACCCTAACCCTAACCCTATACCTAACACCAACCCTAACCCTAACCCTAACCCTAACCCTAACCCTAACACTAACACTAACCCTAACCCTATACCTAACCCCAACCCTAACCCTAACCCTAACCCTAACCCCAACCCTAACCCTAACCCCAACCCCAACCCTAACCCTATACCTAACCCCAACCCTAACCCTAACCCTAACCCTAACCCTAACCCTAACCCCAACCCTAACCCTATACCTAACCCCAACCCTAAGCCTAACCCTAACCCTAACCCCAACCCTAACCCTAACCCCAACCCCAACCCTAACCCTATACCTAACCCCAACCCTAACCCTAACCCTAACCCTAACCCTAACACTAACCCTAACCCCAACCCTAACCCTAACCCTAACCCCAACCCTAACCCTAACCCCAACCCTAACCCTAACCCCAACACTAACCCTATACCTAACCCCAACCCTAAACCTAACCCTAACCCCAACCCTAACCCTAACCCTAACCCTAACCCCAACCCTAACCCTATACCTAACTCAACCCTAACCCTAACCCCAACCCTAACCCTAACCGTAACCCTAACCCTAACCCTAACCCCAACCCTAACCCTAACCCTAACCCTAACCCTAACCCCAACCCTAACCCTAACCCCAACCCTAACCCTAACCCTAACACTTACCCTAACCCCAACCCTACCCCTATACCTAACTCAACCCTAACCCTAACCCCAACCCTAACCCTAACCCTAACCCTAACCCCAACCCTAACCCTAACCCCAACCCTAACCCTAACCCTAACCCTATACCTAACTCAACCCTAACCCTAACCCCAACCCTAACCCTAACCCTAACCCTAACCCTATACCTAACCCCAAGCCTAACCCTAACCCTAACCCTAACCCTAACCCTAACCCTAACCCCAACCCTAACCCTATAC
>NC_139471.1:27432500-27435000 GCF_057233095.1 Heloderma suspectum | reverse complement strand
AACCCTAACCCTAACCCTAACCCCAACCCTAACCCTAACCCCAACCCTAACCCTAACCCTAACCCTAACACTAACACTAACCCCAACCCCAACCCTAACCCTATACCTAACTCAACCCTAACCCTAACCCTAACCCTAACCCTAACCCTAACCCTAACCCTAACACTAACCCTAACCCTATACCTAACCCCAACCCTAACCCTAACCCCAACCCTAACCCTATACCTAACCCCAACCCTAAACCTAACCCTAACCCCAACCCTAACCCTAACCCTAACGCTAACCCTAACCCTAACCCTAACCCCAACCCTAACCCTATACCTAACTCAACCCTAACCCTAACCCCAACCCTAACCCTAACCGTAACCCTAACCCTAACCCTAACCCTAACCCTAACCCTAACCCCAACCCTAACCCTAACCCTAACCCTAACCCTAACCCTAACCCTAACCCCAACCCTAACCCTAACCCCAACCCTAACCCTAACCCTAACCCTAACACTAACCCTAACCCCAACCCTAAACCTATACCTAACTCAACCCTAACCCTAACCCCAACCCTAACCCTAACCCTAACCCTAACCCTAACCCTAACCCTAACCCTTACCCTAACCCTAACCCTAACCCTAACCCCAACCCTAACCCTAACCCTAACCCTATACCTAACTCAACCCTAACACTAACCCCAACCCTAACCCTAACCCTAACCCTAACCCTAACCCTAACCCTAACCCCAACCCTAACCCTAACCCCAACCCTAACCCTAACCCTAACCCTAACCCTAACCCTAACCCCAACCCTAACCCTATACCTAACTCAACCCTATCCCTAACCCCAACCCTAACCCCAACCCTAACCCTAACCCTAACCCTAACCCTAACCCTATACCTAACCCCAACCCTAACCCTAACCCTAACCCTAACCCTAACCCTAACCCTAACACTAACACTAACCCTAACCCTATACCTAACCCCAACCCTAACCCTAACCTTAACCCCAACCCTAACCCTAACCCCAACCCCAACCCTAACCCTATACCTAACCCCAACCCTAACCCTAACCCTAACCCTAACCCTAACCCTAACCCTAACCCCAACCCTAACCCTATACCTAACCCCAACCCTAACCCTAACCCTAACCCTAACCCCAACCCTAACCCTAACCCCAACCCCAACCCTAACCCTATACCTAACCCCAACCCTAACCCTAACCCTAACCCTAACCCTAACACTAACCCTAACCCCAACCCTAACCCTATACCTAACCCCAACCCTAACCCTAACCCCAACCCTAACCCTAACCCCAACACTAACCCTATACCTAACCCCAACCCTAAACCTAACCCTAACCCCAACCCTAACCCTAACCCTAACCCTAACCCTAACCCTAACCCCAACCCTAACCCTATACCTAACTCAACCCTAACCCTAACCCCAACCCTAACCCTAACCGTAACCCTAACCCTAACCCTAACCCCATCCCTAACCCTAACCCTAACCCTAACCCTAACCCTAACCCTAACCCCAACCCTAACCCTAACCCCAACCCTAACCCTAACCCTAACCCTAACACTTACCCTAACCCCATCCCTAACCCTATACCTAACTCAACCCTAACCCTAACCCCAACCCTAACCCTAACCCTAACCCTAACCCTAACCCCAACCCTAACCCTAACCCCAACCCTAACCCTAACCCTAACCCTATACCTAACTCAACCCTAACCCTAACCCCAACCCTAACCCTAACCCTAACCCTAACCCTATACCTAACCCCAACCCTAACCCTAACCCTAACCCTAACCCTAACCCTAACCCTAACCCTAACCCTAACCCTGACCCCAACCCTAACCCTATACCTAACCCCAACCCTAACCCTAACCCCAACCCTAACCCTAACCCCAACCCTAACCCTATACCTAACCCCAACCCTAAACCTAACCCTAACCCCAACCCTAACCCTAACCCTAACCCTAACCCTAACCCTAACCCCAACCCTAACCCTATTCCTAACTCAACCCTAACCCTAACCCCAACCCTAACCCTAACCGTAACCCTAACCCTAACCCTAACCCTAACCCTAACCCCAACCCTAACCCTAACCCTAACCCTAACCCCAACCCTAACCCTAACCCCAACCCTAACCCTAACCCTAACCCTAACACTAACACTAACCCCAACCCCAACCCTAACCCTATACCTAACTCAACCCTAACCCTAACCCTAACCCTAACCCTAACACTAACCCTAACCCTATACCTAACCCCAACCCTAACCCTAACCCCAACCCTAACCCTATACCTAACCCCAACCCTAAACCTAACCCTAACCCCAACCCTAACCCTAACCCTAACCCTAACCCTAACCCTAACCCCAACCCTAACCCTATACCTAACTCAACCCTAACCCTAACCCCAACCCTAACCCTAACCGTAACCCTAACCCTAACCCTAACCCTAACCCCAACCCTAACCCTAACCCTAACCCTAACCCTAACCCCAAC
>NC_139471.1:27422500-27427500 GCF_057233095.1 Heloderma suspectum | reverse complement strand
CCCCAACCCTAACCCTATACCTAACCCCAACCCTAAGCCTAACCCTAACCCTAACCCCAACCCTAACCCTAACCCCAACCCCAACCCTAACCCTATACCTAACCCCAACCCTAACCCTAACCCTAACCCTAACCCTAACACTAACCCTAACCCCAACCCTAACCCTATACCTAACCCCAACCCTAACCCTAACCCCAACCCTAACCCTAACCCCAACACTAACCCTATACCTAACCCCAACCCTAAACCTAACCCTAACCCCAACCCTAACCCTAACCCTAACCCTAACCCTAACCCTAACCCTAACCCTAACCCCAACCCTAACCCTATACCTAACTCAACCCTAACCCTAACCCCAAACCTAACCCTAACCGTAACCCTAACCCTAACCCTAACCCCAACCCTAACCCTAACCCTAACCCTAACCCTAACCCTAACCCCAACCCTAACCCTAACCCCAACCCTAACCCTAACCCTAACCCTAACACTTACCCTAACCCCAACCCTAACCCTATACCTAACTCAACCCTAACCCTAACCCCAACCCTAACCCTAACCCTAACCCTAACCCCAACCCTAACCCTAACCCCAACCCTAACCCTAACCCTAACCCTATACCTAACTCAACCCTAACCCTAACCCCAAGCCTAACCCTAACCCTAACCCTAACCCTATACCTAACCCCAAGCCTAACCCTAACCCTAACCCTAACCCTAACCCTAACCCTAACCCTAACCCCAACCCTAACCCTATACCTAACCCCAACCCTAACCCTAACCCCAACCCTAACCCTAACCCCAACCCTAACCCTATACCTAACCCCAACCCTAAACCTAACCCTAACCCCAACCCTAACCCTAACCCTAACCCTAACCCTAACCCTAACCCTAACCCCAACCCTAACCCTATTCCTAACTCAACCCTAACCCTAACCCCAACCCTAACCCTAACCGTAACCCTAACCCTAACCCTAACCCTAACCCTAACCCTAACCCTAACCCCAACCCTAACCCTATACCTAACTCAACCCTATCCCTAACCCCAACCCTAACCCTAACCCTAACCCTAACCATAACCCTAACCCTAACCCTAACCCTAACCCTAACCCTAACCCTAACCCTATACCTAACCCCAACCCTAACCCTAACCCTAACCCTAACCCCAACCCTAACCCTAACCCCAACCCTAACCCTATACCTAACCCCAACCCTAACCCTAACCCTAACCCTAACCCTAACCCTAACCCTAACCCCAACCCTAACCCTATACCTAACCCCAACCCTAACCCTAACCGCAACCCTAACCCTAACCCCAACCCTAACCCTATACCTAACCCCAACCCTAAACCTAACCCTAACCCCAACCCTAACCCTAACCCTAACCCTAACCCTAACCCTAACCCTAACCCTAACCCCAACCCTAACCCTATACCTAACTCAACCCTAACCCTAACCCCAACCCTAACCCTAACCGTAACCCTAACCCTAACCCTAACCCTAACCCCAACCCTAACCCTAACCCTAACCCTAACCCTAACCCTAACCCTAACCCCAACCCTAACCCTAACCCCAACCCTAACCCTAACCCTAACCCTAACACTAACCCTAACCCCAACCCTAAGCCTATACCTAACTCAACCCTAACCCTAACCCCAACCCTAACCCTAACCCTAACCCTAACCCTAACCCTAACCCCAACCCTAACCCTAACCCTAACCCTAACCCTAACCCTAACCCTAACCCTAACACTATCCCTAACCCTAACCCTAACCCTAACCCTAACCCTAACCCCACCCTAACCCTAACCCTAACCCTATACCTAACTCAACCCTAACCCTAACCCCAACCCTAACCCTAACCCTAACCCTAACCCCAACCCTAAACCTAACCCCAACCCTAACCCTAACCCTAACCCTATACCTAACTCAACCCTAACCCTAACCCCAACCCTAACCCTAACCCTAACCCTAACCCCAACCCTAAACCTAACCCCAACCCTAACCCTAACCCTAACCCTATACCTAACCCTAACCCTAACCCTAACCCTAACCCTAACCCTAACCCTAACCCCAACCCTAACCCTAACCCTAACCCTAACCCTAACCCTAACCCTAACCCTAACCCTGACCCCAACCCTAACCCTATACCTAACCCCAACCCTAACCCTAACCCCAACCCTAACCCTAACCCCAACCCTAACCCTATACCTAACCCCAACCCTAAACCTAACCCTAACCCCAACCCTAACCCTAACCCTAACCCTAACCCTAACCCTAACCCTAACCCCAACCCTAACCCTATTCCTAACTCAACCCTAACCCTAACCCCAACCCTAACCCTAACCGTAACCCTAACCCTAACCCTAATCCTAACCCCAACCCTAACCCTAACCCTAACCCTAACCCCAACCCTAACCCTAACCCCAACCCTAACCCTAACCCTAACCCTAACACTAACACTAACCCCAACCCCAACCCTAACCCTATACCTAACTCAACCCTAACCCTAACCCTAACCCTAACCCTAACCCTAACCCTAACCCTAACACTAACCCTAACCCTATACCTAACCCCAACCCTAACCCTAACCCCAACCCTAACCCTATACCTAACCCCAACCCTAAACCTAACCCTAACCCCAACCCTAACCCTAACCCTAACCCTAACCCTAACCCTAACCCTAACCCTAACCCCAACCCTAACCCTATACCTAACTCAACCCTAACCCTAACCCCAACCCTAACCCTAACCGTAACCCTAACCCTAACCCTAACCCTAACCCTAACCCTAACCCCAACCCTAACCCTAACCCTAACCCTAACCCTAACCCTAACCCTAACCCCAACCCTAACCCTAACCCCAACCCTAACCCTAACCCTAACCCTAACACTAACCCTAACCCCAACCCTAAACCTATACCTAACTCAACCCTAACCCTAACCCCAACCCTAACCCTAACCCTAACCCTAACCCTAACCCTAACCCTAACCCTTACCCTAACCCTAACCCTAACCCTAACCCCAACCCTAACCCTAACCCTAACCCTATACCTAACTCAACCCTAACACTAACCCCAACCCTAACCCTAACCCTAACCCTAACCCTAACCCTAACCCCAACCCTAACCCTAACCCCAACCCTAACCCTAACCCTAACCCTAACCCTAACCCTAACCCCAACCCTAACCCTATACCTAACTCAACCCTATCCCTAACCCCAACCCTAACCCCAACCCTAACCCTAACCCTAACCCTAACCCTAACCCTATACCTAACCCCAACCCTAACCCTAACCCTAACCCTAACCCTAACCCTAACCCTAACACTAACACTAACCCTAACCCTATACCTAACCCCAACCCTAACCCTAACCTTAACCCCAACCCTAACCCTAACCCCAACCCCAACCCTAACCCTATACCTAACCCCAACCCTAACCCTAACCCTAACCCTAACCCTAACCCTAACCCTAACCCTAACCCCAACCCTAACCCTATACCTAACCCCAACCCTAACCCTAACCCTAACCCTAACCCCAACCCTAACCCTAACCCCAACCCCAACCCTAACCCTATACCTAACCCCAACCCTAACCCTAACCCTAACCCTAACCCTAACACTAACCCTAACCCCAACCCTAACCCTATACCTAACCCCAACCCTAACCCTAACCCCAACCCTAACCCTAACCCCAACACTAACCCTATACCTAACCCCAACCCTAAACCTAACCCTAACCCCAACCCTAACCCTAACCCTAACCCTAACCCTAACCCTAACCCCAACCCTAACCCTATACCTAACTCAACCCTAACCCTAACCCCAACCCTAACCCTAACCGTAACCCTAACCCTAACCCTAACCCCATCCCTAACCCTAACCCTAACCCTAACCCTAACCCTAACCCTAACCCCAACCCTAACCCTAACCCCAACCCTAACCCTAACCCTAACCCTAACACTTACCCTAACCCCATCCCTAACCCTATACCTAACTCAACCCTAACCCTAACCCCAACCCTAACCCTAACCCTAACCCTAACCCTAACCCCAACCCTAACCCTAACCCCAACCCTAACCCTAACCCTAACCCTATACCTAACTCAACCCTAACCCTAACCCCAACCCTAACCCTAACCCTAACCCTAACCCTATACCTAACCCCAACCCTAACCCTAACCCTAACCCTAACCCTAACCCTAACCCTAACCCTGACCCCAACCCTAACCCTATACCTAACCCCAACCCTAACCCTAACCCCAACCCTAACCCTAACCCCAACCCTAACCCTATACCTAACCCCAACCCTAAACCTAACCCTAACCCCAACCCTAACCCTAACCCTAACCCTAACCCTAACCCTAACCCTAACCCCAACCCTAACCCTATTCCTAACTCAACCCTAACCCTAACCCCAACCCTAACCCTAACCGTAACCCTAACCCTAACCCTAACCCTAACCCTAACCCCAACCCTAACCCTAACCCTAACCCTAACCCCAACCCTAACCCTAACCCCAACCCTAACCCTAACCCTAACCCTAACACTAACACTAACCCCAACCCCAACCCTAACCCTATACCTAACTCAACCCTAACCCTAACCCTAACCCTAACCCTAACACTAACCCTAACCCTATACCTAACCCCAACCCTAACCCTAACCCCAACCCTAACCCTATACCTAACCCCAACCCTAAACCTAACCCTAACCCCAACCCTAACCCTAACCCTAACCCTAACCCTAACCCTAACCCCAACCCTAACCCTATACCTAACTCAACCCTAACCCTAACCCCAACCCTAACCCTAACCGTAACCCTAACCCTAACCCTAACCCTAACCCCAACCCTAACCCTAACCCTAACCCTAACCCTAACCCCAACCCTAACCCTAACACCAACCCTAACCCTAACCCTAACCCTAACACTAACCCTAACCCCAACCCTAAACCTATACCTAACTCAACCCTAACCCCAACCCTAACCCTAACCCTAACCCTAAC
>NC_139471.1:27415000-27417500 GCF_057233095.1 Heloderma suspectum | reverse complement strand
ACCCTATACCTAACCCCAACCCTAACCCTAACCCTAACCCTAACCCTAACACTAACCCTAACCCCAACCCTAACCCTATACCTAACCCCAACCCTAACCCTAACCCCAACCCTAACCCTAACCCCAACACTAACCCTATACCTAACCCCAACCCTAAACCTAACCCTAACCCCAACCCTAACCCTAACCCTAACCCTAACCCTAACCCTAACCCTAACCCTAACCCTAACCCTAACCCCAACCCTAACCCTATACCTAACTCAACCCTAACCCTAACCCCAACCCTAACCCTAACCGTAACCCTAACCCTAACCCTAACCCCAACCCTAACCCTAACCCTAACCCTAACCCTAACCCCAACCCTAACCCTAACCCCAACCCTAACCCTAACCCTAACCCTAACACTTACCCTAACCCCAACCCTAACCCTATACCTAACTCAACCCTAACCCTAACCCCAACCCTAACCCTAACCCTAACCCTAACCCCAACCCTAACCCTAACCCCAACCCTAACCCTAACCCTAACCCTATACCTAACTCAACCCTAACCCTAACCCCAAGCCTAACCCTAACCCTAACCCTAACCCTATACCTAACCCCAAGCCTAACCCTAACCCTAACCCTAACCCTAACCCTAACCCTAACCCTAACCCTAACCCCAACCCTAACCCTATACCTAACCCCAACCCTAACCCTAACCCCAACCCTAACCCTAACCCCAACCCTAACCCTATACCTAACCCCAACCCTAAACCTAACCCTAACCCCAACCCTAACCCTAACCCTAACCCTAACCCTAACCCTAACCCTAACCCCAACCCTAACCCTATTCCTAACTCAACCCTAACCCTAACCCCAACCCTAACCCTAACCGTAACCCTAACCCTAACCCTAACCCTAACCCTAACCCTAACCCTAACCCCAACCCTAACCCTATACCTAACTCAACCCTATCCCTAACCCCAACCCTAACCCTAACCCTAACCCTAACCATAACCCTAACCCTAACCCTAACCCTAACCCTAACCCTAACCCTAACCCTATACCTAACCCCAACCCTAACCCTAACCCTAACCCTAACCCCAACCCTAACCCTAACCCCAACCCTAACCCTATACCTAACCCCAACCCTAACCCTAACCCTAACCCTAACCCTAACCCTAACCCTAACCCCAACCCTAACCCTATACCTAACCCCAACCCTAACCCTAACCGCAACCCTAACCCTAACCCCAACCCTAACCCTATACCTAACCCCAACCCTAAACCTAACCCTAACCCCAACCCTAACCCTAACCCTAACCCTAACCCTAACCCTAACCCTAACCCCAACCCTAACCCTATACCTAACTCAACCCTAACCCTAACCCCAACCCTAACCCTAACCGTAACCCTAACCCTAACCCTAACCCTAACCCCAACCCTAACCCTAACCCTAACCCTAACCCTAACCCTAACCCTAACCCCAACCCTAACCCTAACCCCAACCCTAACCCTAACCCTAACCCTAACACTAACCCTAACCCCAACCCTAAGCCTATACCTAACTCAACCCTAACCCTAACCCCAACCCTAACCCTAACCCTAACCCTAACCCTAACCCTAACCCCAACCCTAACCCTAACCCTAACCCTAACCCTAACCCTAACCCTAACCCTAACACTATCCCTAACCCTAACCCTAACCCTAACCCTAACCCTAACCCCACCCTAACCCTAACCCTAACCCTATTCCTAACTCAACCCTAACCCTAACCCCAACCCTAACCCTAACCCTAACCCTAACCCTAACCCCAACCCTAAACCTAACCCCAACCCTAACCCTAACCCTAACCCTATACCTAACTCAACCCTAACCCTAACCCCAACCCTAACCCTAACCCTAACCCTAACCCTAACCCTAACCCCAACCCTAACCCTATACCTAACTCAACCCTAACCCTAACCCGAACCCGAACCCTAACCCTAACCCTAACCCCAACCCTAACCCTATACCTAACTCAACCCTAACACTAACCCTAACCCTAACCCTAAACCTAACCCTAACCCTAACCCTAACCCTAACCCTAACCCTAACCCTAACCCTAACCCTAACCCTATACCTAACTCAACCCTAACCCTAACCCCAAACCTAACCCTAACCCTAACCCTAACCCTAACCCTATACCTAACACCAACCCTAACCCTAACCCTAACCCTAACCCTAACCCTATACCTAACTTAACCCTAACCATAACCCCAACCCCAACCCTAACCCTAACCCCAACCCTAACCCTAACCCTAACCCTAACCCTAACCCTATACCTAACTCAACACTAACCCTAACCCCAACCCTAACCCTAACCCTAACCCTAACCCTAACCCCAACCCTAACCCTAACCCTAACCCTAACCCCAAACCTAACCCTATACCTAACTCAACCCTAACCCTAACCCTAACCCCAACCCTAACCCTAACCCCAACCCTAACCCTAACCCTAACCCTATACCTAATTCAACC
>NC_139471.1:27407500-27410000 GCF_057233095.1 Heloderma suspectum | reverse complement strand
CTAACCCCAACCCTAACCCTATACCTAACCCCAACCCTAACCCTAACCCTAACCCTAACCCCAACCCTAACCCTAACCCCAACCCCAACCCTAACCCTATACCTAACCCCAACCCTAACCCTAACCCTAACCCTAACCCTAACCCTAACCCTAACCCCAACCCTAACCCTATACCTAACCCCAACCCTAACCCTAACCCCAACCCTAACCCTAACCCCAACACTAACCCTATACCTAACCCCAACCCTAAACCTAACCCTAACCCCAACCCTAACCCTAACCCTAACCCTAACCCTAACCCTAACCCCAACCCTAACCCTATACCTAACTCAACCCTAACCCTAACCCCAACCCTAAACCTAACCGTAACCCTAACCCTAACCCTAACCCCAACCCTAACCCTAACCCTAACCCTAACCCTAACCCCAACCCTAACCCTAACCCCAACCCTAACCCTAACCCTAACACTTACCCTAACCCCAACCCTAACCCTATACCTAACTCAACCCTAACCCTAACCCCAACCCTAACCCTAACCCTAACCCTAACCTTATACCTAACCCCAACCCTAACCCTAACCCTAACCCTAACCCTAACCCTAACACTAACACTAACCCTAACCCTATACCTAACCCCAACCCTAACCCTAACCCTAACCCTAACCCCAACCCTAACCCTAACCCCAACCCCAACCCTAACCCTATACCTAACCCCAACCCTAACCCTAACCCTAACCCTAACCCTAACCCTAACCCCAACCCTAACCCTATACCTAACCCCAACCCTAAGCCTAACCCTAACCCTAACCCCAACCCTAACCCTAACCCCAACCCCAACCCTAACCCTATACCTAACCCCAACCCTAACCCTAACCCTAACCCTAACCCTAACACTAACCCTAACCCCAACCCTAACCCTATACCTAACCCCAACCCTAACCCTAACCCCAACCCTAACCCTAACCCCAACACTAACCCTATACCTAACCCCAACCCTAAACCTAACCCTAACCCCAACCCTAACCCTAACCCTAACCCTAACCCTAACCCTAACCCTAACCCCAACCCTAACCCTATACCTAACTCAACCCTAACCCTAACCCCAACCCTAACCCTAACCGTAACCCTAACCCTAACCCTAACCCCAACCCTAACCCTAACCCTAACCCTAACCCTAACCCTAACCCTAACCCCAACCCTAACCCTAACCCCAACCCTAACCCTAACCCTAACCCTAACACTTACCCTAACCCCAACCCTAACCCTATACCTAACTCAACCCTAACCCTAACCCCAACCCTAACCCTAACCCTAACCCTAACCCCAACCCTAACCCTAACCCCAACCCTAACCCTAACCCTAACCCTATACCTAACTCAACCCTAACCCTAACCCCAAGCCTAACCCTAACCCTAACCCTAACCCTATACCTAACCCCAAGCCTAACCCTAACCCTAACCCTAACCCTAACCCTAACCCTAACCCTAACCCCAACCCTAACCCTATACCTAACCCCAACCCTAACCCTAACCCCAACCCTAACCCTAACCCCAACCCTAACCCTATACCTAACCCCAACCCTAAACCTAACCCTAACCCCAACCCTAACCCTAACCCTAACCCTAACCCTAACCCTAACCCTAACCCTAACCCCAACCCTAACCCTATTCCTAACTCAACCCTAACCCTAACCCCAACCCTAACCCTAACCGTAACCCTAACCCTAACCATAACCCTAACCCCAACCCTAACCCTAACCCTAACCCTAACCCTAACCCCAACCCTAAACCTAACACCAACCCTAACCCTAACCCTAACCCTAACACTAACCCTAACCCCAACCCCAACCCTAACCCTATACCTAACTCAACCCTAACCCTAACCCTAACCCTAACCCTAACCCTAACCCTAACACTAACCCTAACCCTATACCTAACCCCAACCCTAACCCTAACCCCAACCCTAACCCTAACCCCAACCCTAACCCTAACCCTAACCCTAACACTAACCCTAACCCCAACCCCAACCCTAACCCTATACCTAACTCAACCCTAACCCTAACCCTAACCCTAACCCTAACCCTTACCCTAACCCTAACCCTAACCCCAACCCTAACCCTAACCCTAACCCTATACCTAACTCAACCCTAACCCTAACCCCAACCCTAACCCTAACCCTAACCCTAACCCTAACCCCAACCCTAACCCTAACCCCAAACCTAACCCTAACCCTAACCCTAACCCTAACCCTAACCCTAACCCTAACCCCAACCCTAACCCTATACCTAACTCAACCCTATCCCTAACTCCAACCCTAACCCTAACCCTAACCCTAACCCTAACCATAACCCTAACCCTAACCCTAACCCTAACCCTAACCCTAACCCTAACCCTAACCCTATACCTAACCCCAAGCCTAACCCTAACCCTAACCCTAACCCCAACCCTAACCCTAACCCCAACCCTAACCCTATACCTAACCCCAACCCTAACCCTAACCCT
>NC_139471.1:27397500-27400000 GCF_057233095.1 Heloderma suspectum | reverse complement strand
TAACCCTAACCCTAACCCTAACCCCAACCCTAACCCTAACCCCAACCCTAACCCTAACCCTAACCCTAACACTTACCCTAACCCCAACCCTAACCCTATACCTAACTCAACCCTAACCCTAACCCCAACCCTAACCCTAACCCTAACCCTAACCCCAACCCTAACCCTAACCCCAACCCTAACCCTAACCCTAACCCTATACCTAACTCAACCCTAACCCTAACCCCAACCCTAACCCTAACCCTAACCCTAACCCTATACCTAACCCCAAGCCTAACCCTAACCCTAACCCTAACCCTAACCCTAACCCTAACCCTAACCCCAACCCTAACCCTATACCTAACCCCAACCCTAACCCTAACCCCAACCCTAACCCTAACCCCAACCCTAACCCTATACCTAACCCCAACCCTAAACCTAACCCTAACCCCAACCCTAACCCTAACCCTAACCCTAACCCTAACCCTAACCCTAACCCCAACCCTAACCCTATTCCTAACTCAACCCTAACCCTAACCCCAACCCTAACCCTAACCGTAACCCTAACCCTAACCCTAACCCTAACCCCAACCCTAACCCTAACCCTAACCCTAACCCTAACCCCAACCCTAACCCTAACCCCAACCCTAACCCTAACCCTAACCCTAACACTAACCCTAACCCCAACCCCAACCCTAACCCTATACCTAACTCAACCCTAACCCTAACCCTAACCCTAACCCTAACCCTAACACTAACCCTAACCCTATACCTAACCCCAACCCTAACCCTAACCCCAACCCTAACCCTAACCCCAACCCTAACCCTAACCCTAACCCTAACACTAACCCTAACCCCAACCCCAACCCTAACCCTATACCTAACTCAACCCTAACCCTAACCCTAACCCTAACCCTAACCCTTACCCTAACCCTAACCCTAACCCTAACCCCAACCCTAACCCTAACCCTAACCCTATACCTAACTCAACCCTAACCCTAACCCCAACCCTAACCCTAACCCTAACCCTAACCCTAACCCTAACCCCAACCCTAACCCTAACCCCAACCCTAACCCTAACCCTAACCCTAACCCTAACCCTAACCCTAACCCCAACCCTAACCCTATACCTAACTCAACCCTATCCCTAACCCCAACCCCAACCCTAACCCTAACCCTAACCCTAACCATAACCCTAACCCTAACCCTAACCCTAACCCTAACCCTAACCCTATACCTAACCCCAACCCTAACCCTAACCCTAACCCCAACCCTAACCCTAACCCCAACCCTAACCCTATACCTAACCCCAACCCTAACCCTAACCCTAACCCTAACCCTAACCCTAACCCCAACCCTAACCCTATACCTAACCCCAACCCTAACCCTAACCGCAACCCTAACCCTAACCCCAACCCTAACCCGATACCTAACCCCAACCCTAAACCTAACCCTAACCCCAACCCTAACCCTAACCCTAACCCTAACCCTAACCCTAACCCTAACCCCAACCCTAACCCTATACCTAACTCAACCTTAACCCTAACCCCAACCCTAACCCTAACCGTAACCCTAACCCTAACCCTAACCCTAACCCCAACCCTAACCCTAACTCTAACCCTAACCCTAACCCTAACCCTAACCCCAACCCTAACCCTAACCACAACCCTAACCCTAACCCTAACCCTAACACTAAACCTAACCCCAACCCTAACCCTATACCTAACTCAACCCTAACCCTAACCCCAACCCTAACCCTAACCCTAACCCTAACCCTAACCCTAACCCCAACCCTAACCCTAACCCTAACCCTAACCCTAACCCTAACCCTAACACTATCCCTAACCCTAACCCTAACCCTAACCCTAACCCTAACCCCACCCTAACCCTAACCCTAACCCTATACCTAACTCAACCCTAACCCTAACCCCAACCCTAACCCTAACCCTAACCCTAACCCTAACCCCAACCCTAAACCTAACCCCAACCCTAACCCTAACCCTAACCCTATACCTAACTCAACCCTAACCCTAACCCCAACCCTAACCCTAACCCTAACCCTAACCCTAACCCTAACCCTAACCCCAACCCTAACCCTATACCTAACTCAACCCTAACCCTAACCCGAACCCGAACCCTAACCCTAACCCTAACCCCAACCCTAACCCTATACCTAACTCAACCCTAACACTAACCCTAACCCTAACCCTAACCCTAACCCTAACCCTAACCCTAACCCTAACCCTAACCCTAACCCTAACCCTATACCTAACTCAACCCTAACCCTAACCCCAAACCTAACCCTAACCCTAACCCTAACCCTAACCCTATACCTAACACCAACCCTAACCCTAACCCTAACCCTAACCCTAACCCTATACCTAACTTAACCCTAACCATAACCCCAACCCCAACCCTAACCCTAACCCCAACCCTAACCCTAACCCTAACCCTAACCCTAACCCTATTCCTAACTCAACACTAACCCTAACCCCAACCCTAACCCTAACCCTAACCCTAA
>NC_139471.1:27367500-27372500 GCF_057233095.1 Heloderma suspectum | reverse complement strand
CCCTAACCCTAACCCTAACCCTAACCCTAACCCTATACCTAACTCAACCCTAACCATAACCCCAACCCCAACCCTAACCCTAACCCCAACCCTAACCCTAACCCTAACCCTAACCCTATACCTAACTCAACCCTAACCCTAACCCCAACCCTAACCCTAACCCTAACCCTAACCCTAACCCTAACCCTAACCCCAACCCTAACCCTAACCCTAACCCTAACCCCAACCCTAACCCTATACCTAACTCAACCCTAACCCTAACCCTAACCCCAACCCTAACCCTAACCCCAACCCTAACCCTAACCCTAACCCTATACCTAACTCAACCCTAACCCTAACCCCAACCCTAACCCTAACCCTAACCCTAACCCTAACCCTAACCCCAACCCTAACCCTAACCTCAACCCTAACCCTAACCCTAACCTTAACCCTAACCCTATACCTAACTCAACCCTAACCCTAACCCCAACCCTAACCCTAACCCTAACCCTAACCCTATCCCTAACCCCAACCCTAACCCTATACCTAACTCAACCCTAACCCTAACCCTAACCCTAACCCCAACCCTAACCCTATACCTAACTCAACCCTAACCCTAACCCTAACCCTAACCCTAACCCTAACCCCAACCCTAACCCTAACCCTAACCCTAACCCTAACCCTAACCCTAACCCCAACCTTAACCCTATACATAACTCAACCCTAACCCTAACCCTAACCCTAACCCTAACCCTTACCCTAACCCTAACCCCAACCCTAACCCTATACCTAACTCAACCCTAACCCTAACCCTAACCCTAACCCTAACCCTAACCCTATACCTAACTCAACCCTAACCCTAACCCCAACCCTAACCCTAACTCAACCCTAACCCTAACCCTAACCCTCACCCTAACACTAACCCTAACCCTAACCCTAACCCTAACCCTAACCCCAACCCTAACCCTATACCTAACTCAACCCTAACCCTAACCCTAACACTAACCCTAACCCTAACCCTAACCCCAACCCTAACCCTAACCCTAACCCTAACCCCAACCCTAACCCTAACCCTAACCCTAACCCTAACCCTATGCCTAACTCAACCCTAACCCTAACCCCAACCCTAACCCTAACCCCAACCCTAACCCTAACCCTAACCCTAACCCTAACGCTAACCCCAACCCTAACCCTAACCCTAACCCTAACCCTAACCCCAACCCTAACCCTATACCTAACTCAACCCTAACCCTAACCCAAACCCTAACCCTAACCCTAACCCTAACCCTAACCCTAACCCTAACCCCAACCCTAACCCTATACCTAACTCAACCCTAACCCTAACCCTAACCCTAACCCTAACCGTAACCGTAACCCTAACCCTAACCCTAACCCCAACCCTAACCCTAACCCTAACCCTAACCCTAACCCTAACCCTAACCCCAACCCTAACCCTAACCCCAACCCTAACCCTAACCCTAACCCTAACACTTACCCTAACCCCAACCCTAACCCTATACCTAACTCAACCCTAACCCTAACCCCAACCCTAACCCTAACCCTAACCCTAACCCTAACCCCAACCCTAACCCTAACCCCAACCCTAACCCTAACCCTAACCCTATACCTAACTCAACCCTAACCCTAACCCCAACCCTAACCCTAACCCTAACCCTAACCCTATTCCTAACCCCAACCCTAACCCTAACCCTAACCCTAACCCTAACCCTAACCCTAACACTAACCCTAACCCTATACCTAACCCCAACCCTAACCCTAACCCTAACCCTAACCCCAACCCTAACCCTAACCCCAACCCCAACCCTAACCCTAACCCTATACCTAACCCCAACCCTAACCCTAACCCTAACCCTAACCCTTACCCTAACCCCAACCCTAACCCTATACCTAACCCCAACCCTAACCCTAACCCTAACCCTAACCCCAACCCTAACCCTAACCCCAACCCCAACCCTAACCCTATACCTAACCCCAACCCTAACCCTAACCCTAACCCTAACCCTAACCCTAACCCCAACCCTAACCCTATACCTAACCCCAACCCTAACCCTAACCCTAACCCCAACCCTAACCCTAACCCCAACACTAACCCTATACCTAACCCCAACCCTAAACCTAACCCTAACCCCAACCCTAACCCTAACCCTAACCCTAACCCTAACCCTAACCCCAACCCTAACCCTATACCTAACTCAACCCTAACCCTAACCCCAACCCTAAACCTAACCGTAACCCTAACCCTAACCCTAACCCCAACCCTAACCCTAACCCTAACCCTAACCCTAACCCTAACCCCAACCCTAACCCTAACCCCAACCCTAACCCTAACCCTAACCCTAACACTTACCCTAACCCCAACCCTAACCCTATACCTAACTCAACCCTAACCCTAACCCCAACCCTAACCCTAACCCTAACCCTAACCCTATACCTAACCCCAACCCTAACCCTAACCCTAACCCTAACCCTAACCCTAACACTAACACTAACCCTAACCCTATACCTAACCCCAACCCTAACCCTAACCCTAACCCTAACCCCAACCCTAACCCTAACCCCAACCCCAACCCTAACCCTATACCTAACCCCAACCCTAACCCTAACCCTAACCCTAACCCTAACCCTAACCCCAACCCTAACCCTATACCTAACCCCAACCCTAACCCTAACCCTAACCCTAACCCCAACCCTAACCCTAACCCCAACCCCAACCCTAACCCTATACCTAACCCCAACCCTAACCCTAACCCTAACCCTAACACTAACCCTAACCCCAACCCTAACCCTAACCCTAACCCCAACCCTAACCCTAACCCCAACCCTAACCCTAACCCCAACACTAACCCTATACCTAACCCCAACCCTAAACCTAACCCTAACCCCAACCCTAACCCTAACCCTAACCCTAACCCTAACCCTAACCCCAACCCTAACCCTATACCTAACTCAACCCTAACCCTAACCCCAACCCTAACCCTAACCGTAACCCTAACCCTAACCCTAACCCCAACCCTAACCCTAACCCTAACCCTAACCCTAACCCTAACCCTAACCCCAACCCTAACCCTAACCCCAACCCTAACCCTAACCCTAACCCTAACACTTACCCTAACCCCAACCCTAACCCTATACCTAACTCAACCCTAACCCTAACCCCAACCCTAACCCTAACCCTAACCCTAACCCCAACCCTAACCCTAACCCCAACCCTAACCCTAACCCTAACCCTATACCTAACTCAACCCTAACCCTAACCCCAACCCTAACCCTAACCCTAACCCTAACCCTATACCTAACCCCAAGCCTAACCCTAACCCTAACCCTAACCCTAACCCTAACCCTAACCCTAACCCTAACCCCAACCCTAACCCTATACCTAACCCCAACCCTAACCCTAACCCCAACCCTAACCCTAACCCCAACCCTAACCCTATACCTAACCCCAACCCTAAACCTAACCCTAACCCCAACCCTAACCCTAACCCTAACCCTAACCCTAACCCTAACCCCAACCCTAACCCTATTCCTAACTCAACCCTAACCCTAACCCCAACCCTAACCCTAACCGTAACCCTAACCCTAACCCTAACCCTAACCCCAACCCTAACCCTAACCCTAACCCTAACCCTAACCCTAACCCCAACCCCAACCCTAACCCCAACCCTAACCCTAACCCTAACCCTAACACTAACCCTAACCCCAACCCCAACCCTAACCCTATACCTAACTCAACCCTAACCCTAACCCTAACCCTAACCCTAACCCTAACCCTAACACTAACCCTAACCCTATACCTAACCCCAACCCTAACCCTAACCCCAACCCTAACCCTAACCCCAACCCTAACCCTAACCCTAACCCTAACACTAACCCTAACCCCAACCCCAACCCCAACCCTAACCCTATACCTAACTCAACCCTAACCCTAACCCTAACCCTAACCCTAACCCTAACCCTTACCCTAACCCTAACCCTAACCCTAACCCCAACCCTAACCCTAACCCTAACCCTATACCTAACTCAACCCTAACCCTAACCCCAACCCTAACCCTAACCCTAACCCTAACCCTAACCCTAACCCCAACCCTAACCCTAACCCCAACCCTAACCCTAACCCTAACCCTAACCCTAACCCTAACCCTAACCCTAACCCCAACCCTAACCCTATACCTAACTCAACCCTATCCCTAACCCCAACCCTAACCCTAACCCTAACCCTAACCATAACCCTAACCCTAACCCTAACCATAACCCTAACCCTAACCCTAACCCTAACCCTAACCCTAACCCTAACCCTATACCTAACCCCAACCCTAACCCTAACCCTAACCCCAACCCTAACCCTAACCCCAAGCCTAACCCTATACCTAACCCCAACCCTAACCCTAACCATAACCCTAACCCTAACCCTAACCCTAACCCTAACCCCAACCCCAACCCTATACCTAACCCCGACCCTAACCCTAACCGCAACCCTAACCCTAACCTCAACCCTAACCCTATACCTAACCCCAACCCTAAACCTAACCCTAACCCCAACCCTAACCCTAACCCTAACCCTAACCCTAACCCTAACCCCAACCCTAACCCTATACCTAACTCAACCCTAACCCTAACCCCAACCCTAACCCTAACCGTAACCCTAACCATAACCCTAACCCTAACCCCAACCCTAACCCTAACCCTAACCCTAACCCTAACCCTAACCCCAACCCTAACCCTAACCCCAACCCTAACCCTAACCCTAACCCTAACACTAACCCTAACCCCAACCCTAACCCTATACCTAACTCAACCCTAACCCTAACCCCAACCCTAACCCTAACCCTAACCCTAACCCTAACCCTAACCCTAACCCCAACCCTAACCCTAACCCTAACCCTAACCCTAACCCTAACCCTAACCCTAACACTATCCCTAACCCTAACCCTAACCCTAACCCTAACCATAACCCCACCCTAACCCTAACCCTAACCCTATACCTAACTCAACCCTAACCC
>NC_139471.1:27357500-27362500 GCF_057233095.1 Heloderma suspectum | reverse complement strand
AACCCTAACCCTAACCCCAACCCTAACCCTAACCCTATCCCTATACCTAACTCAACCCTAACCCTAACCCCAACCCTAACCCTAACCCTAACCCTAACCCCAACCCTAACCCTAACCCTAACCCCAACCCTAACCCCAACCCTAACCCTATACCTAACTCAACCCTAACCCTAACCCCAACCCTAACCCTAACCCTAACCCTAACCCTATACCTAACCCCAACCCTAACCCTAACCCTAACCCTAACCCTAACCCTAACCCTAACACTAACCCTAACCCTATACCTAACCCCAACCCTAACCCTAACCCTAACCTTAACCCCAACCCTAACCCTAACCCCAACCCCAACCCTAACCCTATACCTAACCCCAACCCTAACCCTAACCCTAACCCTAACCCTAACCCTAACCCTATACCTAACCCCAACCCTAAACCTAACCCTAACCCCAACCCTAACCCTAACCCTAACCCTAACCCTAACCCTAACCCCAACCCTAACCCTATTCCTAACTCAACCCTAACCCTAACCCCAACCCTAACCCTAACCGTAACCCTAACCCTAACCCTAACCCTAACCCTAACCCCAACCCTAACCCTAACCCTAACCCTAACCCCAACCCTAACCCTAACCCCAACCCTAACCCTAACCCTAACCCTAACACTAACACTAACCCCAACCCCAACCCTAACCCTATACCTAACTCAACCCTAACCCTAACCCTAACCCTAACCCTAACCCTAACCCTAACACTAACCCTAACCCTATACCTAACCCCAACCCTAACCCTAACCCCAACCCTAACCCTATACCTAACCCCAACCCTAAACCTAACCCTAACCCCAACCCTAACCCTAACCCTAACCCTAACCCTAACCCTAACCCCAACCCTAACCCTATACCTAACTCAACCCTAACCCTAACCCCAACCCTAACCCTAACCGTAACCCAGCCCTAACCCTAACCCTAACCCCAACCCTAACCCTAACCCTAACCCTAACCCTAACCCTAACCCTAACCCTAACCCCAACCCTAACCCTAACCCCAACCCTAACCCTAACCCTAACCCTAACACTAACCCTAACTCCAACCCTAAACCTATACCTAACTCAACCCTAACCCTAACCCCAACCCTAACCCTAACCCTAACCCTAACCCTAACCTTAACCCCAACCCTAACCCTAACCCTAACCCTAACCCTAACCCTAACCCTATCCCTTACCCTTACCCTAACCCTAACCCTAACCCCAACCCTAACCCTAACCCTAACCCTATACCTAACTCAACCCTAACCCTAACCCCAACCCTAACCCTAACCCTAACCCTAACCCTAACCCTAACCCCAACCCTAACCCTAACCCCAACCCTAACCCTAACCCTAACCCTAACCCTAACCCCAACCCTAACCCTATACCTAACTCAACCCTATCCCTAACCCCAACCCTAACCCTAACCCTAACCCTAACCCTAACCCTAACCCTAACCCTAACCCGAACCCTAACCCTAACCCTAACCCTATACCTAACCCCAACCCTAACCCTAACCCTAACCCTAACCCCATCCCTAACCCTAACCCCAACCCTAACCCTATACCTAACCCCAACCCTAACCCTAACCCTAACCCTAACCCTAACCCTAACCCCAACCCTAACCCTATACCTAACCCCAACCCTAACCCTAACCGCAACCCTAACCCTAACCCCAACCCTAACCCTATACCTAACCCCAACCCTAAACCTAACCCTAACCCCAACCCTAACCCTAACCCTAACCCTAACCCTAACCCTAACCCCAACCCTAACCCTATACCTAACCCCAACCCTAAACCTAACCCTAACCCCAACCCTAACCCTAACCCTAACCCTAACCCTAACCCCAACCCTAACCCTATACCTAACTCAACCCTAACCCTAACCCCAACCCTAACCCTAACCGTAACCCTAACCCTAACCCTAACCCTAACCCTAACCCCAACCCTAACCCTAACCCTAACCCTAACCCTAACCCTAACCCCAACCCTAACCCTAACCCCAACCCTAACCCTAACCCTAACCTTAACACTAACCCTAACCCCAACCCTAAACCTATACCTAACTCAACCCTAACCCTAACCCCAACCCTAACCCTAACCCTAACCCTAACCCTAACCCTAACCCTAACCCCAACCCTAACCCTAACCCTAACCCTAACCCTAACCCTAACCCTAACCCTATCCCTTACCCTTACCCTAACCCTAACCCTAACCCCAACCCTAACCCTAACCCTAACCCTATACCTAACTCAACCCTAACCCTAACCCCAACCCTAACCCTAACCCTAACCCTAACCCTAACCCCAACCCTAACCCTAACCCCAACCCTAACCCTAACCCTAACCCTAACCCTAACCCTAACCCTAACCCCAACCCTAACCCTATACCTAACTCAACCCTATCCCTAACCCCAACCCTAACCCTAACCCTAACCCTAACCCTAACCATAACCCTAACCCTAACCCTAACCCTAACCCTAACCCTAACCCTAACCCGAACCCTAACCCTAACCCTAACCCTATACCTAACCCCAACCCTAACCCTAACCCTAACCCTAACCCCAACCCTAACCCTAACCCCAACCCTAACCCTATACCTAACCCCAACCCTAACCCTAACCCTAACCCTAACCCTAACCCTAACCCCAACCCTAACCCTATACCTAACCCCAACCCTAACCCTAACCGCAACCCTAACCCTAACCCCTACCCTAACCCTATACCTAACCCCAACCCTAAACCTAACCCTAACCCCAACCCTAACCCTAACCCTAACCCTAACCCTAACCCCAACCCTAACCCTATACCTAACTCAACCCTAACCCTAACCCCAACCCTAACCCTAACCGTAACCCTAACCCTAACCCTAACCCCAACCCTAACCCTAACCCTATCCCTATACCTAACTCAACCCTAACCCTAACCCCAACCCTAACCCTAACCCTAACCCTAACCCCAACCCTAACCCTAACCCTAACCCCAACCCTAACCCCAACCCTAACCCTATACCTAACTCAACCCTAACCCTAACCCTAACCCTATTCCTAACCCCAACCCTAACCCTAACCCTAACCCTAACCCTAACCCTAACACTAACCCTAACCCTATACCTAACCCCAACCCTAACCCTAACCCTAACCCTAACCCCAACCCTAACCCTAACCCCAACCCCAACCCTAACCCTAACCCTATACCTAACCCCAACCCTAACCCTAACCCTAACCCTAACCCTTACCCTAACCCCAACCCTAACCCTATACCTAACCCCAACCCTAACCCTAACCCTAACCCTAACCCCAACCCTAACCCTAACCCCAACCCCAACCCTAACCCTATACCTAACCCCAACCCTAACCCTAACCCTAACCCTAACCCTAACCCTAACCCCAACCCTAACCCTATACCTAACCCCAACCCTAACCCTAACCCCAACCCTAACCCTAACCCCAACACTAACCCTATACCTAACCCCAACCCTAAACCTAACCCTAACCCCAACCCTAACCCTAACCCTAACCCTAACCCTAACCCTAACCCCAACCCTAACCCTATACCTAACTCAACCCTAACCCTAACCCCAACCCTAAACCTAACCGTAACCCTAACCCTAACCCTAACCCCAACCCTAACCCTAACCCTAACCCTAACCCTAACCCTAACCCTAACCCCAACCCTAACCCTAACCCCAACCCTAACCCTAACCCTAACCCTAACACTTACCCTAACCCCAACCCTAACCCTATACCTAACTCAACCCTAACCCTAACCCCAACCCTAACCCTAACCCTAACCCTAACCCTATACCTAACCCCAACCCTAACCCTAACCCTAACCCTAACCCTAACCCTAACACTAACACTAACCCTAACCCTATACCTAACCCCAACCCTAACCCTAACCCTAACCCTAACCCCAACCCTAACCCTAACCCCAACCCCAACCCTAACCCTATACCTAACCCCAACCCTAACCCTAACCCTAACCCTAACCCTAACCCTAACCCCAACCCTAACCCTATACCTAACCCCAACCCTAACCCTAACCCTAACCCTAACCCCAACCCTAACCCTAACCCCAACCCCAACCCTAACCCTATACCTAACCCCAACCCTAACCCTAACCCTAACCCTAACCCTAACACTAACCCTAACCCCAACCCTAACCCTAACCCTAACCCCAACCCTAACCCTAACCCCAACCCTAACCCTAACCCCAACACTAACCCTATACCTAACCCCAACCCTAAACCTAACCCTAACCCCAACCCTAACCCTAACCCTAACCCTAACCCTAACCCTAACCCCAACCCTAACCCTATACCTAACTCAACCCTAACCCTAACCCCAACCCTAACCCTAACCGTAACCCTAACCCTAACCCTAACCCCAACCCTAACCCTAACCCTAACCCTAACCCTAACCCTAACCCCAACCCTAACCCTAACCCCAACCCTAACCCTAACCCTAACCCTAACACTTACCCTAACCCCAACCCTAACCCTATACCTAACTCAACCCTAACCCTAACCCCAACCCTAACCCTAACCCTAACCCTAACCCCAACCCTAACCCTAACCCCAACCCTAACCCTAACCCTAACCCTATACCTAACTCAACCCTAACCCTAACCCCAACCCTAACCCTAACCCTAACCCTAACCCTATACCTAACCCCAAGCCTAACCCTAACCCTAACCCTAACCCTAACCCTAACCCTAACCCTAACCCCAACCCTAACCCTATACCTAACCCCAACCCTAACCCTAACCCCAACCCTAACCCTAACCCCAACCCTAACCCTATACCTAACCCCAACCCTAAACCTAACCCTAACCCCAACCCTAACCCTAACCCTAACCCTAACCCTAACCCCAACCCTAACCCTATTCCTAACTCAACCCTAACCCTAACCCCAACCCTAACCCTAACCGTAACCCTAACCCTAACCCTAACCCTAACCCCAACCCTAACCCT
>NC_139471.1:27347500-27350000 GCF_057233095.1 Heloderma suspectum | reverse complement strand
ACCCTAAACCTATACCTAACTCAACCCTAACCCTAACCCCAACCCTAACCCTAACCCTAACCCTAACCCTAACCCTAACCCTAACCCCAACCCTAACCCTAACCCTAACCCTAACCCTAACCCTAACCCTATCCCTTACCCTTACCCTAACCCTAACCCTAACCCCAACCCTAACCCTAACCCTAACCCTATACCTAACTCAACCCTAACCCTAACCCCAACCCTAACCCTAACCCTAACCCTAACCCTAACCCTAACCCCAACCCTAACCCTAACCCCAACCCTAACCCTAACCCTAACCCTAACCCTAACCCTAACCCCAACCCTAACCCTATACCTAACTCAACCCTATCCCTAACCCCAACCCTAACCCTAACCCTAACCCTAACCCTAACCCTAACCCTAACCCTAACCCGAACCCTAACCCTAACCCTAACCCTATACCTAACCCCAACCCTAACCCTAACCCTAACCCTAACCCCATCCCTAACCCTAACCCCAACCCTAACCCTATACCTAACCCCAACCCTAACCCTAACCCTAACCCTAACCCTAACCCTAACCCCAACCCTAACCCTATACCTAACCCCAACCCTAACCCTAACCGCAACCCTAACCCTAACCCCAACCCTAACCCTATACCTAACCCCAACCCTAAACCTAACCCTAACCCCAACCCTAACCCTAACCCTAACCCTAACCCTAACCCTAACCCCAACCCTAACCCTATACCTAACCCCAACCCTAAACCTAACCCTAACCCCAACCCTAACCCTAACCCTAACCCTAACCCTAACCCTAACCCTAACCCCAACCCTAACCCTATACCTAACTCAACCCTAACCCTAACCCCAACCCTAACCCTAACCGTAACCCTAACCCTAACCCTAACCCTAACCCTAACCCCAACCCTAACCCTAACCCTAACCCTAACCCTAACCCTAACCCCAACCCTAACCCTAACCCCAACCCTAACCCTAACCCTAACCTTAACACTAACCCTAACCCCAACCCTAAACCTATACCTAACTCAACCCTAACCCTAACCCCAACCCTAACCCTAACCCTAACCCTAACCCTAACCCTAACCCTAACCCCAACCCTAACCCTAACCCTAACCCTAACCCTAACCCTAACCCTAACCCTATCCCTTACCCTTACCCTAACCCTAACCCTAACCCCAACCCTAACCCTAACCCTAACCCTATACCTAACTCAACCCTAACCCTAACCCCAACCCTAACCCTAACCCTAACCCTAACCCTAACCCCAACCCTAACCCTAACCCCAACCCTAACCCTAACCCTAACCCTAACCCTAACCCTAACCCTAACCCCAACCCTAACCCTATACCTAACTCAACCCTATCCCTAACCCCAACCCTAACCCTAACCCTAACCCTAACCCTAACCATAACCCTAACCCTAACCCTAACCCTAACCCTAACCCTAACCCGAACCCTAACCCTAACCCTAACCCTAACCCTATACCTAACCCCAACCCTAACCCTAACCCTAACCCTAACCCCAACCCTAACCCTAACCCCAACCCTAACCCTATACCTAACCCCAACCCTAACCCTAACCCTAACCCTAACCCTAACCCTAACCCCAACCCTAACCCTATACCTAACCCCAACCCTAACCCTAACCGCAACCCTAACCCTAACCCCTACCCTAACCCTATACCTAACCCCAACCCTAAACCTAACCCTAACCCCAACCCTAACCCTAACCCTAACCCTAACCCTAACCCCAACCCTAACCCTATACCTAACTCAACCCTAACCCTAACCCCAACCCTAACCCTAACCGTAACCCTAACCCTAACCCTAACCCCAACCCTAACCCTAACCCTATCCCTATACCTAACTCAACCCTAACCCTAACCCCAACCCTAACCCTAACCCTAACCCTAACCCCAACCCTAACCCTAACCCTAACCCCAACCCTAACCCCAACCCTAACCCTATACCTAACTCAACCCTAACCCTAACCCCAACCCTAACCCTAACCCTAACCCTAACCCTATACCTAACCCCAACCCTAACCCTAACCCTAACCCTAACCCTAACCCTAACCCTAACCCTATACCTAACCCCAACCCTAACCCTAACCCTAACCTTAACCCCAACCCTAACCCTAACCCCAACCCCAACCCTAACCCTATACCTAACCCCAACCCTAACCCTAACCCTAACCCTAACCCTAACCCTAACCCTAACCCTATACCTAACCCCAACCCTAAACCTAACCCTAACCCCAACCCTAACCCTAACCCTAACCCTAACCCTAACCCTAACCCCAACCCTAACCCTATTCCTAACTCAACCCTAACCCTAACCCCAACCCTAACCCTAACCGTAACCCTAACCCTAACCCTAACCCTAACCCTAACCCCAACCCTAACCCTAACCCTAACCCTAACCCTAACCCCAACCCTAACCCTAACCCCAACCCTAACCCTAACCCTAACCCTAACACTAACACTAACCCCAACC
>NC_139471.1:27325000-27327500 GCF_057233095.1 Heloderma suspectum | reverse complement strand
CCCTAACTCAACCCTAACCCTAACCCTAACCCTCACCCTAACACTAACCCTAACCCTAACCCTAACCCTAACCCTAACCCCAACCCTAACCCTATACCTAACTCAACCCTAACCCTAACCCTAACACTAACCCTAACCCTAACCCTAACCCCAACCCTAACCCTAACCCTAACCCTAACCCCAACCCTAACCCTAACCCTAACCCTAACCCTAACCCTATGCCTAACTCAACCCTAACCCTAACCCCAACCCTAACCCTAACCCCAACCCTAACCCTAACCCTAACCCTAACCCTAACGCTAACCCCAACCCTAACCCTAACCCTAACCCTAACCCTAACCCCAACCCTAACCCTATACCTAACTCAACCCTAACCCTAACCCAAACCCTAACCCTAACCCTAACCCTAACCCTAACCCTAACCCCAACCCTAACCCTATACCTAACTCAACCCTAACCCTAACCCTAACCCTAACCCTAACCGTAACCGTAACCCTAACCCTAACCCTAACCCCAACCCTAACCCTAACCCTAACCCTAACCCTAACCCTAACCCTAACCCCAACCCTAACCCTAACCCCAACCCTAACCCTAACCCTAACCCTAACACTTACCCTAACCCCAACCCTAACCCTATACCTAACTCAACCCTAACCCTAACCCCAACCCTAACCCTAACCCTAACCCTAACCCTAACCCCAACCCTAACCCTAACCCCAACCCTAACCCTAACCCTAACCCTATACCTAACTCAACCCTAACCCTAACCCCAACCCTAACCCTAACCCTAACCCTAACCCTATTCCTAACCCCAACCCTAACCCTAACCCTAACCCTAACCCTAACCCTAACCCTAACCCTAACACTAACCCTAACCCTATACCTAACCCCAACCCTAACCCTAACCCTAACCCTAACCCCAACCCTAACCCTAACCCCAACCCCAACCCTAACCCTAACCCTATACCTAACCCCAACCCTAACCCTAACCCTAACCCTAACCCTTACCCTAACCCCAACCCTAACCCTATACTTAACCCCAACCCTAACCCTAACCCTAACCCTAACCCCAACCCTAACCCTAACCCCAACCCCAACCCTAACCCTATACCTAACCCCAACCCTAACCCTAACCCTAACCCTAACCCTAACCCTAACCCCAACCCTAACCCTATACCTAACCCCAACCCTAACCCTAACCCCAACCCTAACCCTAACCCCAACACTAACCCTATACCTAACCCCAACCCTAAACCTAACCCTAACCCCAACCCTAACCCTAACCCTAACCCTAACCCTAACCCTAACCCCAACCCTAACCCTATACCTAACTCAACCCTAACCCTAACCCCAACCCTAAACCTAACCGTAACCCTAACCCTAACCCTAACCCCAACCCTAACCCTAACCCTAACCCTAACCCTAACCCTAACCCCAACCCTAACCCTAACCCCAACCCTAACCCTAACCCTAACCCTAACACTTACCCTAACCCCAACCCTAACCCTATACCTAACTCAACCCTAACCCTAACCCCAACCCTAACCCTAACCCTAACCCTAACCCTATACCTAACCCCAACCCTAACCCTAACCCTAACCCTAACCCTAACCCTAACACTAACACTAACCCTAACCCTATACCTAACCCCAACCCTAACCCTAACCCTAACCCTAACCCCAACCCTAACCCTAACCCCAACCCCAACCCTAACCCTATACCTAACCCCAACCCTAACCCTAACCCTAACCCTAACCCTAACCCTAACCCCAACCCTAACCCTATACCTAACCCCAACCCTAACCCTAACCCTAACCCTAACCCCAACCCTAACCCTAACCCCAACCCCAACCCTAACCCTATACCTAACCCCAACCCTAACCCTAACCCTAACCCTAACCCTAACACTAACCCTAACCCCAACCCTAACCCTAACCCTAACCCCAACCCTAACCCTAACCCCAACCCTAACCCTAACCCCAACACTAACCCTATACCTAACCCCAACCCTAAACCTAACCCTAACCCCAACCCTAACCCTAACCCTAACCCTAACCCTAACCCTAACCCCAACCCTAACCCTATACCTAACTCAACCCTAACCCTAACCCCAACCCTAACCCTAACCGTAACCCTAACCCTAACCCTAACCCCAACCCTAACCCTAACCCTAACCCTAACCCTAACCCTAACCCCAACCCTAACCCTAACCCCAACCCTAACCCTAACCCTAACCCTAACACTTACCCTAACCCCAACCCTAACCCTATACCTAACTCAACCCTAACCCTAACCCCAACCCTAACCCTAACCCTAACCCTAACCCCAACCCTAACCCTAACCCCAACCCTAACCCTAACCCTAACCCTATACCTAACTCAACCCTAACCCTAACCCCAACCCTAACCCTAACCCTAACCCTAACCCTATACCTAACCCCAAGCCTAACCCTAACCCTAACCCTAACCCTAACCCTAACCCTAACCCTAACCCTAACCCC
>NC_139471.1:27300000-27302500 GCF_057233095.1 Heloderma suspectum | reverse complement strand
CTAACCCTAACCCTAACCCTAACACTAACCCTAACCCTATACCTAACCCCAACCCTAACCCTAACCCTAACCTTAACCCCAACCCTAACCCTAACCCCAACCCCAACCCTAACCCTATACCTAACCCCAACCCTAACCCTAACCCTAACCCTAACCCTAACCCTAACCCTATACCTAACCCCAACCCTAAACCTAACCCTAACCCCAACCCTAACCCTAACCCTAACCCTAACCCTAACCCTAACCCCAACCCTAACCCTATTCCTAACTCAACCCTAACCCTAACCCCAACCCTAACCCTAACCGTAACCCTAACCCTAACCCTAACCCTAACCCTAACCCCAACCCTAACCCTAACCCTAACCCTAACCCCAACCCTAACCCTAACCCCAACCCTAACCCTAACCCTAACCCTAACACTAACACTAACCCCAACCCCAACCCTAACCCTATACCTAACTCAACCCTAACCCTAACCCTAACCCTAACCCTAACCCTAACCCTAACACTAACCCTAACCCTATACCTAACCCCAACCCTAACCCTAACCCCAACCCTAACCCTATACCTAACCCCAACCCTAAACCTAACCCTAACCCCAACCCTAACCCTAACCCTAACCCTAACCCTAACCCTAACCCTAACCCCAACCCTAACCCTATACCTAACTCAACCCTAACCCTAACCCCAACCCTAACCCTAACCGTAACCCAGCCCTAACCCTAACCCTAACCCCAACCCTAACCCTAACCCTAACCCTAACCCTAACCCTAACCCTAACCCCAACCCTAACCCTAACCCCAACCCTAACCCTAACCCTAACCCTAACACTAACCCTAACTCCAACCCTAAACCTATACCTAACTCAACCCTAACCCTAACCCCAACCCTAACCCTAACCCTAACCCTAACCCTAACCCTAACCCTAACCCCAACCCTAACCCTAACCCTAACCCTAACCCTAACCCTAACCCTAACCCTATCCCTTACCCTTACCCTAACCCTAACCCTAACCCCAACCCTAACCCTAACCCTAACCCTATACCTAACTCAACCCTAACCCTAACCCCAACCCTAACCCTAACCCTAACCCTAACCCTAACCCTAACCCCAACCCTAACCCTAACCCCAACCCTAACCCTAACCCTAACCCTAACCCTAACCCTAACCCTAACCCTAACCCCAACCCTAACCCTATACCTAACTCAACCCTATCCCTAACCCCAACCCTAACCCTAACCCTAACCCTAACCCTAACCCTAACCCTAACCCTAACCCGAACCCTAACCCTAACCCTAACCCTATACCTAACCCCAACCCTAACCCTAACCCTAACCCTAACCCCATCCCTAACCCTAACCCCAACCCTAACCCTATACCTAACCCCAACCCTAACCCTAACCCTAACCCTAACCCTAACCCTAACCCCAACCCTAACCCTATACCTAACCCCAACCCTAACCCTAACCGCAACCCTAACCCTAACCCCAACCCTAACCCTATACCTAACCCCAACCCTAAACCTAACCCTAACCCCAACCCTAACCCTAACCCTAACCCTAACCCTAACCCTAACCCTAACCCCAACCCTAACCCTATACCTAACCCCAACCCTAAACCTAACCCTAACCCCAACCCTAACCCTAACCCTAACCCTAACCCTAACCCTAACCCCAACCCTAACCCTATACCTAACTCAACCCTAACCCTAACCCCAACCCTAACCCTAACCGTAACCCTAACCCTAACCCTAACCCTAACCCTAACCCCAACCCTAACCCTAACCCTAACCCTAACCCTAACCCTAACCCCAACCCTAACCCTAACCCCAACCCTAACCCTAACCCTAACCTTAACACTAACCCTAACCCCAACCCTAAACCTATACCTAACTCAACCCTAACCCTAACCCCAACCCTAACCCTAACCCTAACCCTAACCCTAACCCTAACCCTAACCCCAACCCTAACCCTAACCCTAACCCTAACCCTAACCCTAACCCTAACCCTATCCCTTACCCTTACCCTAACCCTAACCCTAACCCCAACCCTAACCCTAACCCTAACCCTATACCTAACTCAACCCTAACCCTAACCCCAACCCTAACCCTAACCCTAACCCTAACCCTAACCCTAACCCCAACCCTAACCCTAACCCCAACCCTAACCCTAACCCTAACCCTAACCCTAACCCTAACCCTAACCCCAACCCTAACCCTATACCTAACTCAACCCTATCCCTAACCCCAACCCTAACCCTAACCCTAACCCTAACCCTAACCATAACCCTAACCCTAACCCTAACCCTAACCCTAACCCTAACCCGAACCCTAACCCTAACCCTAACCCTATACCTAACCCCAACCCTAACCCTAACCCTAACCCTAACCCCAACCCTAACCCTAACCCCAACCCTAACCCTATACCTAACCCCAACCCTAACCCTAACCCTAACCCTAACCCTAACCCTAACCCTAACCCCAACCCTAACCCTATACCTA
>NC_139471.1:27262500-27265000 GCF_057233095.1 Heloderma suspectum | reverse complement strand
TACCTAACCCCAACCCTAACCCTAACCCCAACCCTAACCCTAACCCCAACACTAACCCTATACCTAACCCCAACCCTAAACCTAACCCTAACCCCAACCCTAACCCTAACCCTAACCCTAACCCTAACCCCAACCCTAACCCTATACCTAACTCAACCCTAACCCTAACCCCAACCCTAACCCTAACCGTAACCCTAACCCTAACCCTAACCCCAACCCTAACCCCAACCCTAACCCTAACCCTAACCCTAACCCTAACCCCAACCCTAACCCTAACCCCAACCCTAACCCTAACCCTAACCCTAACACTTACCCTAACCCCAACCCTAACCCTATACCTAACTCAACCCTAACCCTAACCCCAACCCTAACCCTAACCCTAACCCTAACCCTATACCTAACCCCAACCCTAACCCTAACCCTAACCCTAACCCTAACCCTAACCCTAACACTAACACTAACACTAACCCTAACCCTATACCTAACCCCAACCCTAACCCTAACCCTAACCCTAACCCCAACCCTAACCCTAACCCCAACCCCAACCCTAACCCTATACCTAACCCCAACCCTAACCCTAACCCTAACCCTAACCCTAACCCTAACCCTAACCCCAACCCTAACCCTATACCTAACCCCAACCCTAAGCCTAACCCTAACCCTAACCCCAACCCTAACCCTAACCCCAACCCCAACCCTAACCCTATACCTAACCCCAACCCTAACCCTAACCCTAACACTAACCCTAACCCCAACCCTAACCCTATACCTAACCCCAACCCTAACCCTAACCCCTACCCTAACCCTAACCCCAACACTAACCCTATACCTAACCCCAACCCTAAACCTAACCCTAACCCCAACCCTAACCCTAACCCTAACCCTAACCCTAACCCTAACCCTAACCCCAACCCTAACCCTATACCTAACTCAACCCTAACCCTAACCCCAACCCTAACCCTAACCGTAACCCTAACCCTAACCCTAACCCCAACCCTAACCCTAACCCTAACCCTAACCCTAACCCTAACCCCAACCCTAACCCTAACCCCAACCCTAACCCTAACCCTAACCCTAACACTTACCCTAACCCCAACCCTAACCCTATACCTAACTCAACCCTAACCCTAACCCCAACCCTAACCCTAACCCTAACCCTAACCCCAACCCTAACCCTAACCCCAACCCTAACCCTAACCCTAACCCTAACCGTATACCTAACTCAACCCTAACCCTAACCCCAACCCTAACCCTAACCCTAACCCTAACCCTATACCTAACCCCAAGCCTAACCCTAACCCTAACCCTAACCCTAACCCTAACCCTAACCCTAACCCTAACCCTAACCCCAACCCTAACCCTATACCTAACCCCAACCCTAACCCTAACCCCAACCCTAACCCTAACCCCAACCCTAACCCTATACCTAACCCCAACCCTAAACCTAACCCTAACCCCAACCCTAACCCTAACCCTAACCCTAACCCTAACCCTAACCCTAACCCCAACCCTAACCCTATTCCTAACTCAACCCTAACCCTAACCCCAACCCTAACCCTAACCGTAACCCTAACCCTAACCCTAACCCTAACCCCAACCCTAACCCTAACCCTAACCCTAACCCTAACCCCAACCCTAACCCTAACCCCAACCCTAACCCTAACCCTAACCCTAACACTAACCCTAACCCCAACCCCAACCCTAACCCTAACCCCAACCCTAACCCTAACCCTAACCCTAACCCTAACCCTAACCCTAACCCTATACCTAACCCCAACCCTAACCCTAACCCCAACCCTAACCCTATACCTAACCCCAACCCTAACCCTAACCCCAACCCTAACCCTAACCCTAACCCTAACACTAACCCTAACCCCAACCCTAAACCTATACCTAACTCAACCCTAACCCTAACCCCAACCCTAACCCTAACCCTAACCCTAACCCTAACCCTAACCCTAACCCCAACCCTAACCCTAACCCTAACCCTAACCCTAACCCTAACCCTAACACTAACCCTAACCCTTACCATAACCCTAACCCTAACCCTAACCCCAACCCTAACCCTAACCCTAACCCTATACCTAACTCAACCCTAACCCTAACCCCAACCCTAACCCTAACCCTAACCCTAACCCTAACCCTAACCCCAACCCTAACCCCAACCCTAACCCTAACCCTAACCCTAACCCTAACCCCAACCCTAACCCTATACCTAACTCAACCCTATCCCTAACCCCAACCCTAACCCTAACCCTAACCCTAACCCTAACCATAACCCTAACCCTAACCCTAACCCTAACCCTAACCCTAACCCTATACCTAACCCCAACCCTAACCCTAACCCTAACCCTAACCCCAACCCTAACCCTAACCCCAACCCTAACCCTATACCTAACCCCAACCCTAACCCTAACCCTAACCCTAACCCTAACCCCAACCCTAACCCTATACCTAACCCCAACCCTAACCCTAACCGCAACCCTAACCCTAACCCCAA
>NC_139471.1:27160000-27162500 GCF_057233095.1 Heloderma suspectum | reverse complement strand
CCCTAACCCTAACCCCAACCCTAACCCTAACCGTAACCCTAACCCTAACCCTAACCCCAACCCTAACCCTAACCCTAACCCTAACCCTAACCCCAACCCTAACCCTAACCCCAACCATAACCCTAACCCTAACACTTACCCTAACCCCAACCCTAACCCTATACCTAACTCAACCCTAACCCTAACCCCAACCCTAACCCTAACCCTAACCCTAACCCTAACCCTAACCCCAACCCTAACCCTAACCCCAACCCTAACCCTAACCCTAACCCTATACCTAACTCAACCCTAACCCTAACCCCAACCCTAACCCTAACCCTAACCCTAACCCTATACCTAACCCCAACCCTAACCCTAACCCTAACCCTAACCCTAACCCTAACCCTAACCCCAACCCTAACCCTATACCTAACCCCAACCCTAACCCTAACCCCAACCCTAACCCTAACCCCAACCCTAACCCTATACCTAACCCCAACCCTAAACCTAACCCTAACCCCAACCCTAACCCTAACCCTAACCCTAACCCTAACCCTAACCCCAACCCTAACCCTATTCCTAACTCAACCCTAACCCTAACCCCAACCCTAACCCTAACCGTAACCCTAACCCTAACCCTAACCCTAACCCCAACCCTAACCCTAACCCTAACCCTAACCCTAACCCTAACCCCAACCCTAACCCTAACCCCAACCCTAACCCTAACCCTAACCCTAACCCTAACCCTAACCCTAACCCCAACCCCAACCCTAACCCTATACCTATCTCAACCCTAACCCTAACCCTAACCCTAACACTAACCCTAACCCTATACCTAACCCCAACCCTAACCCTAACCCCAACCCTAACCCTATACCTAACCCCAACCCTAAACCTAACCCTAACACCAACCCTAACCCTAACCCTAACCCTAACCCTAACCCCAACCCTAACCCTATACCTAACTCAACCCTAACCCTAACCCCAACCCTAACCCTAACCGTAACCCTAACCCTAACCCTAACCCTAACCCCAACCCTAACCCTAACCCTAACCCTAACCCTAACCCCAACCCTAACCCTAACCCTAACCCCAACCCTAACCCTAACCCTAACCCTAACACTAACCCTAACCCTAACCCCAACCCTAAACCTATACCTAACTCAACCCTAACCCTAACCCCAACCCTAACCCTAACCCTAACCCTAACCCTAACCCTAACCCTAACCCCAACCCTAACCCTAACCCTAACCCTAACCCTAACCCTAACCCTAACACTAACCCTAACCCTTACCCTAACCCTAACCCTAACCCCAACCCTAACCCTAACCCTAACCCTAACCCTATACCTAACTCAACCCTAACCCTAACCCCAACCCTAACCCTAACCCTAACCCTAACCCTAACCCCAACCCTAACCCTAACCCCAACCCTAACCCTAACCCTAACCCTAACCCTAACCCTAACCCCAACCCTAACCCTATACCTAACTCAACCCTATCCCTAACCCCAACCCTAACCCTAACCCTAACCCTAACCCTAACCCTAACCCTAACCCTATACCTAAACCCAACCCTAACCCTAACCCTAACCCTAACCCCAACCCTAACCCTAACCCCAACCCTAACCCTATACCTAACCCCAACCCTAACCCTAACCCTAACCCTAACCCTAACCCTAACCCTAACCCCAACCCTAACCCTATACCTAACCCCAACCCTAACCCTAACCGCAACCCTAACCCTAACGCCAACCCTAACCCTATACCTAACCCCAACCCTAAACCTAACCCTAACCCCAACCCTAACCCTAACCCTAACCCTAACCCTAACCCCAACCCTAACCCTATACCTAACTCAACCCTAACCCTAACCCCAACCCTAACCCTAACCGTAACCCTAACCCTAACCCTAACCCTAACCCCAACCCTAACCCTAACCCTAACCCTAACCCTAACCCTAACCCTAACCCTAACCCCAACCCTAACCCTAACCCCAACCCTAACCCTAACCCTAACCCTAACACTAACCCTAACCCCAACCCTAACCCTATACCTAACTCAACCCTAACCCTAACCCCAACCCTAACCCTAACCCTAACCCTAACCCTAACCCCAACCCTAACCCTAACCCTAACCCTAACCCTAACCCTAACCCTAACACTATCCCTAACCCTAACCCTAACCCTAACCCTAACCCTAACCCCACCCTAACCCTAACCCTAACCCTATACCTAACTCAACCCTAACCCTAATCCCAACCCTAACCCTAACCCTAACCCTAACCCCAACCCTAAACCTAACCCCAACCCTAACCCTAACCCTAACCCTATACCTAACTCAACCCTAACCCTAACCCCAACCCTAACCCTAACCCTAACCCTAACCCTAACCCTAACCCTAACCCCAACCCTAACCCTATACCTAACTCAACCCTAACCCTAACCCGAACCCGAACCATAACCCTAACCCCAACCCTAACCCTATACCTAACTCAACCCTAACACTAACCCTAACCCTAAC
>NC_139471.1:26935000-26940000 GCF_057233095.1 Heloderma suspectum | reverse complement strand
ACCTCAACCCCAACCCTAACCCTAACCCTTACCCTAACCCTAACCCTAACCACAACCACAACCCTTACCCGAACCCTAACCGTAATCCTATCCTGACCCCAAACACGGACCCAAACCCGAACCCTAACCCCAACACGAACCCAACCCCAACCCCAACCCTAACCCTAAACCTAACCCTAACATCAACCCCAACGCTAACCCGAACCGTAACCCTAACTCCAATCCTAAAAATAACCCTAACGCTAACACTAACCCTAACCCCATCCCCAACCCTAACCCTGCCCTAACCCTAACCCTAACCCACACCACAACCCTAACCCTAACCCTAACCCTATCGCGTCCCCGAACCCGAACCCAAAATCAAACCCTAAACCCAACCCCAACCCCAACCCCAACCCCACCCCAAACCTAACCCTAGCCCTAAACCTGAGCAAAACCCTAACCATAACCCTTACCTCTACACCAACCGTAACCCTAACCCCAACACTAACACTAACCCTGACCCTAGCCCCAACCCCAACCCTAGCCCTAACCCTACCCTAACACTAACCCTAAACCTAACCACAACCACAACCCTAAACCTAACCATAACCGTAAACCTAACCCTATCCCGAACCCGAACCCCAACCACAACCCCAACCACAACACGACCGCAACCCCAAACCCAAACCCAACCTACCCCTTACACTAACCCTAAACCTAACGTCAACACCAACCCTAACCCTAACCACAACCCTAACCCTAACCGATTCCTAACCCTAAACCTGATCCTGAACCCTAACCACACCGCCAACGCCAACCCCAACCCAACCCCAACCCCAACCCCAACCCCAACCCCAACCCTAACCCTAACCTCAACTCCAACCCTAAACCTAACCATAACCTTAACCCCAACCCTAACCATAAACCAAACCCGAACCATAACCCTAACACTAACCCTAACCACAACCCCAACCCCAACCCCAAACCAAACCCAACCCCAACACTAACCTTAACCCTAACCTTAACCCTAAAACGAACCCAAACTCGAACCCGAACCCGAACCTGAAACATACACCTAACCCTAAACCCAACCCCAAACCTAATGCTACCCCAAGCTCAACACCAACCAAACACAAACCACAAACCCAAGACCAACCCCAACCCTAACCATAACGCTAACCCTAACCCTAACCCTAAACCAAACCTCAACCCCAACCTCAACCCCAAGACTAACCCTAACCCTAACCCTATCCCTAACCACAACCACAACCCTAACCGTCACCATAAACCTAACCCTAACCTGATCCCAAAACAGAACCCTAACCCTTACTCCAAACACAACCCTACCCCTAATCCTACCATAAACCAAACACGAAACCGAACCTGAACCCTAACCGCAACCCGAACCCAACCAAACCCCAACCCCAACCCTAACCCTAACCCGAAACCCAACCCTAACCCGAACCCCAACCCTAACCCTAACACTAACCCTAAACCTAATCCTAACCTTAAACCTGAACACAAACACGAACCCGAACCTGAACCCGAACCCGAAATCTAACCACAAACCCAACCCCAAACGTACCCCAACCACAACCCCAACCCAACCCGAAGCCGAACCCGAAACCTAACCCTAACCACACCGCCAACGCCAACCCCAACCCAACACCAACCCCAACCCCAACCCCAACCCTAACCCTAACCCTAACCTCAACCCCAACCCTAACCATAAACCGAAACCGATCCATAACCCTAACCCTAACCCTAACACTAACCCTAACCCTAACCCTAACCCTAACCCTAACCCTAATCCTAACCTTAAACCTGAACCCAAACACGAACCCGAAACTGAACCCGAACCCGAAACCTAACCACAAACCCAACCCCAAACGTACCCCAACCACAACCCCAACCCAAACCGAACCCAAACCCGAAACCTAAACCTAACCACACCGCCAACCCCAACCCCAACCCAACGAACACCCCAAACCCAACCCTAACCCTAACCCTAACCTCAACTCCAACCCTAAACCTAACCATAAGCTTAACCCCAACACTAACCATAAACCGAACCCGATCCATAACCCTAACACTAACCCCAACCCCAACCCCAACACTAACCTTAACCCTAACTTTAACCCTAAAATGAACCCAAACTCGAAACCGAACCCGAATCCGAACCTAAACTTGAATCCTAAACCTATCTCTAACACTATCCCTAACCCTTACCCCAACCCCCACCCTAACCCAAACCCTAACCCTAACCATAACCCGACCCCGAATCAGAACCCGAACCTGAAACATAACCCTAACCCTAAACCCAACCCCAAACCAAACGCTAACCCCAAGCTCAACACCAACCAAACACAAACCCCAAACCCAAGACCAACCCCAACACTAACCATAACGCTAACGCTAACCCTAAACCTAAACCAAACCTCAACCCCAACCTCAACCCAAACTCTAACCCGAACCCGAACAATAACATGAACCCTAACCTAACCCTAAACCTAACCCTAACCCTATCCCTAACCTCAGCCCCAACGCTAAACCTAACCCCAACCCTAACCCTAACCCGAAACCGAAACCGAACTCGAACCCTAACCCCAACCCAACCCCACCCAAACCCCAACCCCAACCCAAACCCAACCCCAACCCCAAGACTAACCCTACCCCTAACCCTATCGCTAACAACAACCACAACCCTAACCATCACCAGAAACCTAACCCTAACCTGATCCCAAAACAGAACCCTAACCCTTACTCCAACCACAACCCTACCCCTAACCCTACCCTAAACCAAACACGAACCCGAACCTAAACCCTAACGGCAACCCCAACCCAACCAAACCCCAACACTAACCAAACCCCAACCCTAACCCGAAACCGAACCCGAACCCTAACCCCAACCCCAACCCCAACCCTAACCCTAACCATAACCCTAACCCTCACCTTAAACCCGAACCCAAACACGAACCCGAACATGAACCCGAACCCGAAACCTAACCACAAACCCAACCCCAAATGTACCCCAACCACAACCCCAACCCAACCCGAAGCCGAAGCCGAAGCCAAACCCGAACCCTAACCCTAACCTCACCGCCAACGCCAACCCCAACCCAACGCCAACACCAACGCCAACCCCAACCCTAACCCTAACCGCAACTCCAACCCTAAACCTAACCATAACCTTAACCCCAACCCTAACCATAAACCAAAACCGATCCATAACCCTAACCCTAACCCTAACACTAACCCTAACCCTAACCCTACTCCTAACCTTAAACCCGAACCCAAACACGAACCCGGACCTGAACCCGAACCCGAAACCTAACCACAAACCCAACCCCAAACGTACCCCAACCACAACCCCAACCCAAACCGAAGCCGAAACCGAACCCGAAAACTAACCCTAACCACACCGCCAACGCCAACCCCAACCCAACGCCAACCCCAACCCCAACCCCAACCCAACCCTAACCCTAACCCTAACCCTAACCCTAACCTCAACTCCAACCCTAAACCTAACCATAAGCTTAACCCCAACCCTAACCATAAACCGAACCCGATCCATAACCCTAACACTAACCCCAACCCCAACCACAACACTAACCTTAACCCTGACCTTAACCCTAAAACGAACCCAAACTCGAACCCGAACCCGAACCTGAACCTGAATCCTAAACCTATCCCTAACCTTATCCCTAACCCTAACCCTAACCCTTACCCCAACCCCCACCATAACCCAAACCCTAACCCTAACCATAACCTGACCCCGAATCAGAACCCGAACCTGAAACATAACCCTAACGCTAAACCCAACCCCAAACCTAATACTAACCCTAACCCTAACGCTAATCCTAACCTTAAAGACGAACCCAAACACGAACCCGAAACTGAACCCGAACCCGAAACCTAACCACACACCCAACCCCAAAAGTACCCCAACCACAACCCCAACCCAAACCGAAGCCGAAACCGAACCCGAAACCTAACCCTAACCACACCGCCAACGCCAACCCCAACCCAACGCCAACCCCAAACCCAACCTCAACACCAACCCTAACCTTAACCTTAACCCTAACCTCAACTCCAACCCTAAACCTAACCATTAGCTTAACCCCAACCCTAACCATAAACCGAACCCGATCCATAACCCTAACACTAACCCCAACCCCAACACCAACACTAACCTTAACCCTAACCCTAACCATAACCCGACCGCGAATCAGAACCCGAACCTGAAACATAACCCTAACCCTAAACCCAACCCCAAACCTAACGCTAACCCCAAACTCAACACCAACCAAACACAAACCCCAAACCCAAGACCAACCCCAACCCCAACCATAACGCTAACCCTAACCTAACCCTAAACCTAAACCTTACCCTATCCCTAACCTCAACCCCAACGCTAAACCTAACCCCAACCCTAACCCTAAGCCGAACCCGAACCCGAACTCGAACTCGAACCCTAACCCCAACCCTAACGCAACCCAAACCCCAACCCAAACCCAACCCCAACCCCAAGACTAACCCTAACCCTAACCCTATCGCTAACAACAACCACAACCCTAACCGTCACCATGAACCTAACCCTAACCTGATCCCAAAACAGAACCCTAACCCTTACTCCAACCACAACCCTACCCCTAACCCTACCCTAAACCAAACACGAACCCAAACCTGAACCCTAACGGCAACCCCAACCCAACCAAACCCCAACCCTAACCCGAAACCAAACCCCAACCCCAACCCCAACCCTAATCCTAACCCTAACCCTAACCCTAACCCTAACACTAACACTAACCCTAACCTTAATCCTAACCTTAAACCTGAACCCAAACACGAAACCTAACCACAAATCCAACCCCAAACGTACCACAACCACAACCACAACCCAACCCAAAGCCGAAGCCGAAGCCGAACCCGAAACCTAACCCTAACCTCACTGCCAACGCCAACCCCAACACAAAGCCAACCCCAACCCCAACCCTAACCCTAACCCTAACCTCAAC
>NC_139471.1:26902500-26907500 GCF_057233095.1 Heloderma suspectum | reverse complement strand
ATAACCCTTACCTCTACACCAACCGTAACCCTAACCCCAACACTAACACTAACCCTGACCCTAGCCCCAACCCCAACCCTAGCCCTAACCCTACCCTAACACTAACCCTAAACCTAACCACAACCACAACCCTAAACCTAACCATAACCGTAAACCTAACCCTATCCCGAACCCGAACCCCAACCACAACCCCAACCACAACACGACCGCAACCCCAAACCCAAACCCAACCTACCCCTTACACTAACCCTAAACCTAACGTCAACACCAACCCTAACCCTAACCACAACCCTAACCCTAACCGATTCCTAACCCTAAACCTGATCCTGAACCCTAACCACACCGCCAACGCCAACCCCAACCCAACCCCAACCCCAACCCCAACCCCAACCCCAACCCTAACCCTAACCTGAACTCCAACCCTAAACCTAACCATAACCTTAACCCCAACCCTAACCATAAACCAAACCCGAACCATAACCCTAACACTAACCCTAACCACAACCCCAACCCCAACCCCAAACCAAACCCAACCCCAACACTAACCTTAACCCTAACCTTAACCCTAAAACGAACCCAAACTCGAACCCGAACCCGAACCTGAAACATACACCTAACCCTAAACCCAACCCCAAACCTAATGCTACCCCAAGCTCAACACCAACCAAACACAAACCACAAACCCAAGACCAACCCCAACCCTAACCATAACGCTAACCCTAACCCTAACCCTAAACCAAACCTCAACCCCAACCTCAACCCCAAGACTAACCCTAACCCTAACCCTATCCCTAACCACAACCACAACCCTAACCGTCACCATAAACCTAACCCTAACCTGATCCCAAAACAGAACCCTAACCCTTACTCCAAACACAACCCTACCCCTAATCCTACCATAAACCAAACACGAAACCGAACCTGAACCCTAACCGCAACCCGAACCCAACCAAACCCCAACCCCAACCCTAACCCTAACCCGAAACCCAACCCTAACCCGAACCCCAACCCTAACCCTAACACTAACCCTAAACCTAATCCTAACCTTAAACCTGAACACAAACACGAACCCGAACCTGAACCCGAACCCGAAATCTAACCACAAACCCAACCCCAAACGTACCCCAACCACAACCCCAACCCAACCCGAAGCCGAACCCGAAACCTAACCCTAACCACACCGCCAACGCCAACCCCAACCCAACACCAACCCCAACCCCAACCCCAACCCTAACCCTAACCCTAACCTCAACCCCAACCCTAACCATAAACCGAAACCGATCCATAACCCTAACCCTAACCCTAACACTAACCCTAACCCTAACCCTAACCCTAACCCTAACCCTAATCCTAACCTTAAACCTGAACCCAAACACGAACCCGAAACTGAACCCGAACCCGAAACCTAACCACAAACCCAACCCCAAACGTACCCCAACCACAACCCCAACCCAAACCGAACCCAAACCCGAAACCTAAACCTAACCACACCGCCAACCCCAACCCCAACCCAACGAACACCCCAAACCCAACCCTAACCCTAACCCTAACCTCAACTCCAACCCTAAACCTAACCATAAGCTTAACCCCAACACTAACCATAAACCGAACCCGATCCATAACCCTAACACTAACCCCAACCCCAACCCCAACACTAACCTTAACCCTAACTTTAACCCTAAAATGAACCCAAACTCGAAACCGAACCCGAATCCGAACCTAAACTTGAATCCTAAACCTATCTCTAACACTATCCCTAACCCTTACCCCAACCCCCACCCTAACCCAAACCCTAACCCTAACCATAACCCGACCCCGAATCAGAACCCGAACCTGAAACATAACCCTAACCCTAAACCCAACCCCAAACCAAACGCTAACCCCAAGCTCAACACCAACCAAACACAAACCCCAAACCCAAGACCAACCCCAACACTAACCATAACGCTAACGCTAACCCTAAACCTAAACCAAACCTCAACCCCAACCTCAACCCAAACTCTAACCCGAACCCGAACAATAACATGAACCCTAACCTAACCCTAAACCTAACCCTAACCCTATCCCTAACCTCAGCCCCAACGCTAAACCTAACCCCAACCCTAACCCTAACCCGAAACCGAAACCGAACTCGAACCCTAACCCCAACCCAACCCCACCCAAACCCCAACCCCAACCCAAACCCAACCCCAACCCCAAGACTAACCCTACCCCTAACCCTATCGCTAACAACAACCACAACCCTAACCATCACCAGAAACCTAACCCTAACCTGATCCCAAAACAGAACCCTAACCCTTACTCCAACCACAACCCTACCCCTAACCCTACCCTAAACCAAACACGAACCCGAACCTAAACCCTAACGGCAACCCCAACCCAACCAAACCCCAACACTAACCAAACCCCAACCCTAACCCGAAACCGAACCCGAACCCTAACCCCAACCCCAACCCCAACCCTAACCCTAACCATAACCCTAACCCTCACCTTAAACCCGAACCCAAACACGAACCCGAACATGAACCCGAACCCGAAACCTAACCACAAACCCAACCCCAAATGTACCCCAACCACAACCCCAACCCAACCCGAAGCCGAAGCCGAAGCCAAACCCGAACCCTAACCCTAACCTCACCGCCAACGCCAACCCCAACCCAACGCCAACACCAACGCCAACCCCAACCCTAACCCTAACCGCAACTCCAACCCTAAACCTAACCATAACCTTAACCCCAACCCTAACCATAAACCAAAACCGATCCATAACCCTAACCCTAACCCTAACACTAACCCTAACCCTAACCCTACTCCTAACCTTAAACCCGAACCCAAACACGAACCCGGACCTGAACCCGAACCCGAAACCTAACCACAAACCCAACCCCAAACGTACCCCAACCACAACCCCAACCCAAACCGAAGCCGAAACCGAACCCGAAAACTAACCCTAACCACACCGCCAACGCCAACCCCAACCCAACGCCAACCCCAACCCCAACCCCAACCCAACCCTAACCCTAACCCTAACCCTAACCCTAACCTCAACTCCAACCCTAAACCTAACCATAAGCTTAACCCCAACCCTAACCATAAACCGAACCCGATCCATAACCCTAACACTAACCCCAACCCCAACCACAACACTAACCTTAACCCTGACCTTAACCCTAAAACGAACCCAAACTCGAACCCGAACCCGAACCTGAACCTGAATCCTAAACCTATCCCTAACCTTATCCCTAACCCTAACCCTAACCCTTACCCCAACCCCCACCATAACCCAAACCCTAACCCTAACCATAACCTGACCCCGAATCAGAACCCGAACCTGAAACATAACCCTAACGCTAAACCCAACCCCAAACCTAATACTAACCCTAACCCTAACGCTAATCCTAACCTTAAAGACGAACCCAAACACGAACCCGAAACTGAACCCGAACCCGAAACCTAACCACACACCCAACCCCAAAAGTACCCCAACCACAACCCCAACCCAAACCGAAGCCGAAACCGAACCCGAAACCTAACCCTAACCACACCGCCAACGCCAACCCCAACCCAACGCCAACCCCAAACCCAACCTCAACACCAACCCTAACCTTAACCTTAACCCTAACCTCAACTCCAACCCTAAACCTAACCATTAGCTTAACCCCAACCCTAACCATAAACCGAACCCGATCCATAACCCTAACACTAACCCCAACCCCAACACCAACACTAACCTTAACCCTAACCCTAACCATAACCCGACCGCGAATCAGAACCCGAACCTGAAACATAACCCTAACCCTAAACCCAACCCCAAACCTAACGCTAACCCCAAACTCAACACCAACCAAACACAAACCCCAAACCCAAGACCAACCCCAACCCCAACCATAACGCTAACCCTAACCTAACCCTAAACCTAAACCTTACCCTATCCCTAACCTCAACCCCAACGCTAAACCTAACCCCAACCCTAACCCTAAGCCGAACCCGAACCCGAACTCGAACTCGAACCCTAACCCCAACCCTAACGCAACCCAAACCCCAACCCAAACCCAACCCCAACCCCAAGACTAACCCTAACCCTAACCCTATCGCTAACAACAACCACAACCCTAACCGTCACCATGAACCTAACCCTAACCTGATCCCAAAACAGAACCCTAACCCTTACTCCAACCACAACCCTACCCCTAACCCTACCCTAAACCAAACACGAACCCAAACCTGAACCCTAACGGCAACCCCAACCCAACCAAACCCCAACCCTAACCCGAAACCAAACCCCAACCCCAACCCCAACCCTAATCCTAACCCTAACCCTAACCCTAACCCTAACACTAACACTAACCCTAACCTTAATCCTAACCTTAAACCTGAACCCAAACACGAAACCTAACCACAAATCCAACCCCAAACGTACCACAACCACAACCACAACCCAACCCAAAGCCGAAGCCGAAGCCGAACCCGAAACCTAACCCTAACCTCACTGCCAACGCCAACCCCAACACAAAGCCAACCCCAACCCCAACCCTAACCCTAACCCTAACCTCAACTCCAACCCTAAACCTAACCATAACCTTAACCCCAACCCTAACCATAAACCGAAACCAATCCATAACCCTAACCCTAAACCTGACACTAACCCTAACCCTAACCCTAACCCTAATCCTAACCTTAAACCCGAACCCAAACACGAACCTGAACCTGAACCCGAACCTGAAACCTAACCACAAACCCAACCTCAAACGTACCCCAACCACAACCCCAACCCAACCCGAAGCCGAAGCCAAACCCGAAAGCTAACCCTAACCACACCGACAATGCCAACCCCAACCCAACGCCAATGCCAACGCCAACGCCAACCCCAACCCCAAACCCAACCCTAACCCTAACCTCAACTCCAACCCTAAACCTAACCATAAGCTTAACCCCAACCCTAACCATAAACCGAACCCGATCCATAACCCTAACACTAACCCCAACCCCAACCCCAACAC
>NC_139471.1:26872500-26877500 GCF_057233095.1 Heloderma suspectum | reverse complement strand
CCTTACCCTAACCCTAACCCTAACCACAACCACAACCCTTACCCGAACCCTAACCGTAATCCTATCCTGACCCCAAACACGGACCCAAACCCGAACCCTAACCCCAACACGAACCCAACCCCAACCCCAACCCTAACCCTAAACCTAACCCTAACATCAACCCCAACGCTAACCCGAACCGTAACCCTAACTCCAATCCTAAAAATAACCCTAACGCTAACACTAACCCTAACCCCATCCCCAACCCTAACCCTGCCCTAACCCTAACCCTAACCCACACCACAACCCTAACACTAAGCCTAACCCTATCGCGTCCCCGAACCCGAACCCAAAATCAAACCCTAAACCCAACCCCAACCCCAACCCCAACCCCAACCCCACCCCAAACCTAACCCTAGCCCTAAACCTGAGCAAAACCCTAACCATAACCCTTACCTCTACACCAACCGTAACCCTAACCCCAACACTAACACTAACCCTGACCCTAGCCCCAACCCCAACCCTAGCCCTAACCCTACCCTAACACTAACCCTAAACCTAACCACAACCACAACCCTAAACCTAACCATAACCGTAAACCTAACCCTATCCCGAACCCGAACCCCAACCACAACCCCAACCACAACACGACCGCAACCCCAAACCCAAACCCAACCTACCCCTTACACTAACCCTAAACCTAACGTCAACACCAACCCTAACCCTAACCACAACCCTAACCCTAACCGATTCCTAACCCTAAACCTGATCCTGAACCCTAACCACACCGCCAACGCCAACCCCAACCCAACCCCAACCCCAACCCCAACCCCAACCCCAACCCTAACCCTAACCTCAACTCCAACCCTAAACCTAACCATAACCTTAACCCCAACCCTAACCATAAACCAAACCCGAACCATAACCCTAACACTAACCCTAACCACAACCCCAATCCCAACCCCAAACCAAACCCAACCCCAACACTAACCTTAACCCTAACCTTAACCCTAAAACGAACCCAAACTCGAACCCGAACCCGAACCTGAAACATACACCTAACCCTAAACCCAACCCCAAACCTAATGCTACCCCAAGCTCAACACCAACCAAACACAAACCACAAACCCAAGACCAACCCCAACCCTAACCATAACGCTAACCCTAACCCTAACCCTAAACCAAACCTCAACCCCAACCTCAACCCCAAGACTAACCCTAACCCTAACCCTATCCCTAACCACAACCACAACCCTAACCGTCACCATAAACCTAACCCTAACCTGATCCCAAAACAGAACCCTAACCCTTACTCCAAACACAACCCTACCCCTAATCCTACCATAAACCAAACACGAACCCGAACCTGAACCCTAACCGCAACCCGAACCCAACCAAACCCCAACCCCAACCCTAACCCTAACCCGAAACCCAACCCTAACCCGAACCCCAACCCTAACCCTAACACTAACCCTAAACCTAATCCTAACCTTAAACCTGAACCCAAACACGAACCCGAACCTGAACCCGAACCCGAAATCTAACCACAAACCCAACCCCAAACGTACCACAACCACAACCCCAACCCAACCCGAAGCCGAACCCGAAACCTAACCCTAACCACACCGCCAACGCCAACCCCAACCCAACACCAACCCCAACCCCAACCCCAACCCTAACCCTAACCCTAACCTCAACCCCAACCCTAACCATAAACCGAAACCGATCCATAACCCTAACCCTAACCCTAACACTAACCCTAACCCTAACCCTAACCCTAATCCTAACCTTAAACCCGAACCCAAACACGAACCCGAAACTGAACCCGAACCCGAAACCTAACCACAAACCCAACCCCAAACGTACCCCAACCACAACCCCAACCCAAACCGAACCCAAACCCGAAACCTAAACCTAACCACACCGCCAACCCCAACCCCAACCCAACGAACACCCCAAACCCAACCCTAACCCTAACCCTAACCTCAACTCCAACCCTAAACCTAACCATAAGCTTAACCCCAACACTAACCATAAACCGAAAAAGGTAAAGGTAAAGGTGTCCCCAACCAGTCGTGTCCGACTCTAGGGTGCGGTGCTCATCCCCGTTTCTAAGCCGAAGAGCCAGCGCTGTCCGAAGACGCTTCCGTGGTCATGTGGCCGGCATGACTGAACACCGAGGTGCACGGAACGCTGTTACCTTTCCCGCCGAGGCGGTGCCTATTTATCTACTTGCAATTTCTTGCTTTCGAACTGCTAGGTTGGCAGAAGCTGGGACTGAAGACGGGAGCTCACTCCGTCACGCAGCACTCGGGTCTCGAACTGCTGACCTGCCGACTTTCCAGTCTGCAGTTCAGCGTCTTAACCACTAAGCCACCGCGGCCCTCTACCATAAACCGAACCCGATCCATAACCCTAACACTAACCCCAACCCCAACCCCAACACTAACCTTAACCCTAACTTTAACCCTAAAATGAACCCAAACTCGAAACCGAACCCGAATCCGAACCTAAACTTGAATCCTAAACCTATCTCTAACACTATCCCTAACCCTTACCCCAACCCCCACCCTAACCCAAACCCTAACCCTAACCATAACCCGACCCCGAATCAGAACCCGAACCTGAAACATAACCCTAACCCTAAACCCAACCCCAAACCAAACGCTAACCCCAAGCTCAACACCAACCAAACACAAACCCCAAACCCAAGACCAACCCCAACACTAACCATAACGCTAACGCTAACCCTAAACCTAAACCAAACCTCAACCCCAACCTCAACCCGAACTCTAACCCGAACCCGAACAATAACATGAACCCTAACCTAACCCTAAACCTAACCCTAACCCTATCCCTAACCTCAGCCCCAACGCTAAACCTAACCCCAACCCTAACCCTAACCCGAAACCGAAACCGAACTCGAACCCTAACCCCAACCCAACCCAACCCCACCCAAACCCCAACCCCAACCCAAACCCAACCCCAACCCCAAGACTAACCCTACCCCTAACCCTATCGCTAACAACAACCACAACCCTAACCATCACCAGAAACCTAACCCTAACCTGATCCCAAAACAGAACCCTAACCCTTACTCCAACCACAACCCTACCCCTAACCCTACCCTAAACCAAACACGAACCCGAACCTAAACCCTAACGGCAACCCCAACCCAACCAAACCCCAACACTAACCAAACCCCAACCCTAACCCTAACCCGAAACCGAACCCGAACCCTAACCCCAACCCCAACCCCAACCCTAACCCTAACCATAACCCTAACCCTCACCTTAAACCCGAACCCAAACACGAACCCGAACATGAACCCGAACCCGAAACCTAACCACAAACCCAACCCCAAATGTACCCCAACCACAACCCCAACCCAACCCGAAGCCGAAGCCGAAGCCAAACCCGAACCCTAACCCTAACCTCACCGCCAACGCCAACCCCAACCCAACGCCAACACCAACGCCAACCCCAACCCTAACCCTAACCCTAACCGCAACTCCAACCCTAAACCTAACCATAACCTTAACCCCAACCCTAACCATAAACCAAAACCGATCCATAACCCTAACCCTAACCCTAACACTAACCCTAACCCTAACCCTACTCCTAACCTTAAACCCGAACCCAAACACGAACCCGGACCTGAACCCGAACCCGAAACCTAACCACAAACCCAACCCCAAACGTACCCCAACCACAACCCCAACCCAAACCGAAGCCGAAACCGAACCCGAAAACTAACCCTAACCACACCGCCAACGCCAACCCCAACCCAACGCCAACCCCAACCCCAACCCCAACCCAACCCTAACCCTAACCCTAACCCTAACCCTAACCCTAACCTCAACTCCAACCCTAAACCTAACCATAAGCTTAACCCCAACCCTAACCATAAACCGAACCCGATCCATAACCCTAACACTAACCCCAACCCCAACCACAACACTAACCTTAACCCTGACCTTAACCCTAAAACGAACCCAAACTCGAACCCGAACCCGAACATGAACCTGAATCCTAAACCTATCCCTAACCTTATCCCTAACCCTAACCCTAACCCTTACCCCAACCCCCACCCTAACCCAAACCCTAACCCTAACCATAACCTGACCCCGAATCAGAACCCGAACCTGAAACATAACCCTAACGCTAAACCCAACCCCAAACCTAATACTAACCCTAACCCTAACGCTAATCCTAACCTTAAAGACGAACCCAAACACGAACACGAAACTGAACCCGAACCCGAAACCTAACCACACACCCAACCCCAAAAGTACCCCAACCACAACCCCAACCCAAACCGAAGCCGAAACCGAACCCGAAAACTAACCCTAACCACACCGCCAACGCCAACCCCAACCCAACGCCAACCCCAAACCCAACCTCAACACCAACCCTAACCTTAACCTTAACCCTAACCTCAACTCCAACCCTAAACCTAACCATTAGCTTAACCCCAACCCTAACCATAAACCGAACCCGATCCATAACCCTAACACTAACCCCAACCCCAACACCAACACTAACCTTAACCCTAACCCTAACCATAACCCGACCGCGAATCAGAACCCGAACCTGAAACATAACCCTAACCCTAAACCCAACCCCAAACCTAACGCTAACCCCAAGCTCAACACCAACCAAACACAAACCCCAAACCCAAGACCAACCCCAACCCCAACCATAACGCTAACCCTAACCTAACCCTAAACCTAAACCTTACCCTATCCCTAACCTCAACCCCAACGCTAAACCTAACCCCAACCCTAACCCTAAGCCGAACCCGAACCCGAACTCGAACTCGAACCCTAACCCCAACCCTAACGCAACCCAAACCCCAACCCAAACCCAACCCCAACCCCAAGACTAACCCTAACCCTAACCCTATCGCTAACAACAAGCACAACCCTAACCGTCACCATGAACCTAACCCTAACCTGATCCCAAAACAGAACCCTAACCCTTACTCCAACCACAACCCTACCCCTAACCCTACCCTAAAC
>NC_139471.1:26502500-26505000 GCF_057233095.1 Heloderma suspectum | reverse complement strand
CCCCAACCCTAACCATAAACCGAAACCAAACCATAACCCTAACCCTAACCCCAACCCCAACCCCAACCCCAACCCCAACCCAACCCCAACACTAACCTTAACCCTAACCTTAACCCTAAAACGAAACCAAACTCGAACCCAAACCCGAACCCGAACCTGAACCTGAATCCTAAACCTATCGATAACCCTAACCCTATCCCTAACCCTAACCCTTACCCCAACCCCCACCCTAACCCAATTCCTAACCCTAACCATAACCCGACCCCGAATCAGAACCTGAACCTGAAACATAACCCTAACCCTAAACCCAGCACCAAACCTAACACTAATCCCAAGCTCAACACCAACCAAACACAAACCCCAAACCCAAGACCAACCCTAACCATAACACTAACCCTAACCCTAAACCTAAAGCAAACCTCAACCCCAACCTCAACCCGAACTCTAACCTGAACCCGAACAATATCACGAACCCTAACATAACCCTAAACCTAACCTTAACCCTATCTCTAACCTCAAACCCAACGCTAAACCTAACCCCAACCTTAACCCTAACCCTAAACCAAACCCGAACCCGAACCCGAACTCGAACCCTAACCCCAACCGCAACCCAAACCCCAACCCCAACCCAAGCCCAACCCCAACCCTAACCCTATCCCTAACCACAACCAGAACCCTAACCGTCACCATAAACCTAACCCTAACCTGATCCCAAAACAGAACCCTAACCCTTACTCCAACCACAACCCTACCCCTAACCCTAACCCGAAACCAAACACGAACCCGAACCTGAACCCTAACGGCAACCCCAACCCAACCAAACCCCAACCCCAACCCCAACCCCAACCCTAACCCCAACCCTAACCCTAAACCTAACCTTAAACCCAAACACGAACCCAAAACTGAACTTCAACCCTAACCCCAACCCCAACCCAACCCCCAACCCTAACCCTAACCTCAACCCCCACCACACCCCTAACTCTAACCCTAACCCTAACCCGAACCCTCACCCAAACCCGATCCCAATCCCAAACTCTAAACCTAACCCTAACTCTAAACCTCAACCTAACCCTAAGCCGAAGCCGAACCCTAACCACAACCAGAACCCCAAATCAAACCCAAACCCGAACCTGAACCCTAAACCCAACCCCAACCACAGCCCCAAACCAACCCCAACCTCAACCCTAACCCTAACCTCAACCCCAAACCTAACCCTACCCCTAACCCTAACGCTAAAACTAACCCGAACCCGAAACCGATCCCGAACCAAAATTCTAAACCGAACCCTAACCCTAACCCCAAACCTAAACCTAGCATTAACCCTAACCACAACCACAACCCTAACCCCAACCCTAACCCTAACCCTAACATCAACCCCCACCACACCCCTAACTCTAACCCTAACCGTAACCCTAACACCAACCCTAAACCTAACCCGAACCCGAACCCTCACCCCAACACTAACACTAGACCAAACCCGAACCCGAACCCTCACCCAAACCCGATCCCAATCCCAAACCCTAAACCTAACCCTAACTCCAAACCTCAACCTAACCCTAAGCCGGAGCCTAACACTAACCACAACCACAACCCTAAACCTAACCGTAACCGTAAACCTAACCCAATCCCGAACCCGAACCCTAACCCCAACCCAAACACAACACGACCCCAACCCCAACCCCAACCTAACCCTTACACTAACCCTAAACCTAACGCAACCCTAAACCTAACCCTAACCCGACCCTAACCCCACCCTAAGCCTAACCCTAAGCCTAACCTAACACTAACCCTAACCCCAACCCCAACCCCAAACCTAACCCTAACCCTAACCCTAACCCTAATCCTAACACTAACACTAACCCTAACCTGAACCCCAACCCTAACCCGAACCCTAACTCCAACTCTAACCATAACCCTAACCCTAACACTAACCCTAACCCTAACCCCAACCCCAACCCTAACCCTGCCCTAACCCTAACCCTAACCAAAATGACAACCCTATCCCTAACCCTATCGTGACCCCGAACCCAAACCCGAACACTAACCCCAACCCCAACCTCAACCCCAACGCCCACCCAACCCCAACCCCAACCCCACCGCAAACCTAACCCTAACCGTAACCCTAACCTCTACCCCAACCGTAACCCTAACCCCAACACTAAAACTAACCCTGACCCTAACCCCAACCCCAACCCTAACCCTAACCCTAACCCTACCCTAACACTGAACCTAACCCTAACCCTAACCACAACCACAACCCTAAACCTAACCGTAACCGTAAACCTAACCCAATCCCGAAACCGAACCCTGAGCCCAACCCAAACACAACACGACCCCAACCCCAACCCCAACCCCAACCTAACCCTGACACTAACCCTAAACCTAACGCAACCCTAAACCTAACCCTAACCCGACCCTAAGCCTAACCCTCAGCCTAATCTAAGCCTAACCTAACCCAACCCCAACCCCAACCCCAACCCAGCCCCAGCCCCAACCCTAA
>NC_139471.1:26230000-26242500 GCF_057233095.1 Heloderma suspectum | reverse complement strand
AACCACAAACCCAACCCCAAACGTACCCCAACCACAACCCCAACCCAAACCGAACCCAAACCCGAAACCTAAACCTAACCACACCGCCAACCCCAACCCCAACCCAACGAACACCCCAAACCCAACCCTAACCCTAACCCTAACCTCAACTCCAACCCTAAACCTAACCATAAGCTTAACCCCAACCCTAACCATAAACCGAACCGGATCCATAACCCTAACACTAACCCCAACCCCAACCCCAACACTAACCTTAACCCTAACTTTAACCCTAAAATGAACCCAAACTCGAAACCGAACCCGAATCCGAACCTAAACTTGAATCCTAAACCTATCTCTAACACTATCCCTAACCCTTACCCCAACCCCCACCCTAACCCAAACCCTAACCCTAACCATAACCCGACCCCGAATCAGAACCCGAACCTGAAACATAACCCTAACCCTAAACCCAACCCCAAACCAAACGCTAACCCCAAGCTCAACACCAACCAAACACAAACCCCAAACCCAAGACCAACCCCAACACTAACCATAACGCTAACGCTAACCCTAAACCTAAACCAAACCTCAACCCCAACCTCAACCCGAACTCTAACCCGAACCCGAACAATAACATGAACCCTAACCTAACCCTAAACCTAACCCTAACCCTATCCCTAACCTCAGCCCCAACGCTAAACCTAACCCCAACCCTAACCCTAACCCGAAACCGAAACCGAACTCGAACCCTAACCCCAACCCAACCCCACCCAAACCCCAACCCCAACCCAAACCCAACCCCAACCCCAAGACTAACCCTACCCCTAACCCTATCGCTAACAACAACCACAACCCTAACCGTCACCAGAAACCTAACCCTAACCTGATCCCAAAACAGAACCCTAACCCTTACTCCAACCACAACCCTACCCCTAACCCTACCCTAAACCAAACACGAACCCGAACCTAAACCCTAACGGCAACCCCAACCCAACCAAACCCCAACACTAACCAAACCCCAACCCTAACCCGAACCCGAAACCGAACCCGAACCCTAACCCCAACCCCAACCCTAACCCTAACCATAACCCTAACCCTCACCTTAAACCCGAACCCAAACACGAACCCGAACATGAACCCGAACCCGAAACCTAACCACAAACCCAACCCCAAATGTACCCCAACCACAACCCCAACCCAACCCGAAGCCGAAGCCGAAGCCAAACCCGAACCCTAACCCTAACCTCACCGCCAACGCCAACCCCAACCCAACGCCAACACCAACGCCAACCCCAACCCTAACCCTAACCCTAACCGCAACTCCAACCCTAAACCTAACCATAACCTTAACCCCAACCCTAACCATAAACCAAAACCGATCCATAACCCTAACCCTAACCCTAACACTAACCCTAACCCTAACCCTACTCCTAACCTTAAACCCGAACCCAAACACGAACCCGAACATGAACCCGAACCCGAAACCTAACCACAAACCCAACCCCAAACGTACCCCAACCACAACCCCAACCCAAACCGAAGCCGAAACCGAACCCGAAAACTAACCCTAACCACACCGCCAACGCCAACCCCAACCCAACGCTAACCCCAACCCAACGCCAACCCCAACCCCAACCCCAACCCAACCCTAACCCTAACCCTAACCCTAACCCTAACCTCAACTCCAACCCTAAACCTAACCATAAGCTTAACCCCAACCCTAACCATAAACCGAACCCGATCCATAACCCTAACACTAACCCCAACCCCAACCACAACACTAACCTTAACCCTAACCTTAACCCTAAAACGAACCCAAACTCGAACCCGAACCCGAACCTGAACCTGAATCCTAAACCTATCCCTAACCTTATCCCTAACCCTAACCCTAACCCTTACCCCAACCCCCACCCTAACCCAAACCCTAACCCTAACCATAACCTGACCCCGAATCAGAACCCGAACCTGAAACATAACCCTAACGCTAAACCCAACCCCAAACCTAATACTAACCCTAACCCTAACGCTAATCCTAACCTTAAAGACGAACCCAAACACGAACCCGAAACTGAACCCGAACCCGAAACCTAACCACACACCCAACCCCAAAAGTACCCCAACCACAACCCCAACCCAAACCGAAGCCGAAACCGAACCCGAAACCTAACCCTAACCACACCGCCAACGCCAACCCCAACCCAACGCCAACCCCAAACCCAACCTCAACACCAACCCTAACCTTAACCTTAACCCTAACCTCAACTCCAACCCTAAACCTAACCATTAGCTTAACCCCAACCCTAACCATAAACCGAACCCGATCCATAACCCTAACACTAACCCCAACCCCAACACCAACACTAACCTTAACCCTAACCCTAACCATAACCCGACCGCGAATCAGAACCCGAACCTGAAACATAACCCTAACCCTAAACCCAACCCCAAACCTAACGCTAACCCCAAGCTCAACACCAACCAAACACAAACCCCAAAACCAAGACCAACCCCAACCCCAACCATAATGCTAACCCTAACCTAACCCTAAACCTAAACCTTACCCTATCCCTAACCTCAACCCCAACGCTAAACCTAACCCCAACCCTAACCCTAAGCCGAACCCGAACCCGAACTCGAACTCGAACCCTAACCCCAACCCTAACGCAACCCAAACCCCAACCCAAACCCAACCCCAACCCCAAGACTAACCCTAACCCTAACCCTATCGCTAACAACAAGCACAACCCTAACCGTCACCATGAACCTAACCCTAACCTGATCCCAAAACAGAACCCTAACCCTTACTCCAACCACAACCCTACCCCTAACCCTACCCTAAACCAAACACGAACCCGAACCTGAACCCTAACGGCAACCCCAACCCAACCAAACCCCAACCCTAACCCGAAACCAAACCCCAACCCCAACCCCAACCCTAATCCTAACCCTAACCCTAACCCTAACCCTAACACTAACACTAACCCTAACCTTAATCCTAACCTTAAACCTGAACCCAAACACGAAACCTAACCACAAATCCAACCCCAAACGTCCCACAACCACAACCACAACCCAACCCAAAGCCGAAGCCGAAGCCGAACCCGAAACCTAACCCTAACCACACCGCCAACGCCAACCCCAACCCAACGCCAACCCCAAAGCCAACCTCAACACCAACCCTAACCTTAACCTTAACCCTAACCTCAACTCCAACCCTAAACCTAACCATTAGCTTAACCCCAACCCTAACCATAAACCGAACCCGATCCATAACCCTAACACTAACCCCAACCCCAACACCAACACTAACCTTAACCCTAACCCTAACCATAACCCGACCGCGAATCAGAACCCGAACCTGGACCATAACCCTAACCCTAAACCCAATCCCAAACCTAACGCTAACCCCAAGCTCAACACCAACCAAACACAAACCCCAAACCCAAGACCAACCCCAACCCTAACCATAACGCTAACCCTAACCCTAAACCTAAACCAAATCTCAACCCCAACCTCAACCCGAACTCTATCCCGAACACGAACAATAACATGAAACCCTAACCTAACCCTAAACCTAACCCTAACCCTATCCCTAACCTCAACTACCAGGCTAAACCTAACCCCAACCGTAACCCTAAACCGAACCCGAACACGAAACCGAAACCGAACTCGAACCCTAACCCCAACCCTAACCCAACCCAAACCCCAACCCCAACCCAAGCCCAACCCCAACCCTAACCCTAACCCTAAACCTATCGCTAACAACAACCACAACCCTAACCGTCACCATAAACCTAACCCTAACCTGAACCCAAAACAGAACCCTAACCATTACTCCAACCACAACCCTACCCCTAACCCTAACCTAAACCAAACAAGAACCCTAACCTGAACCATAACCGCAACCCCAACCGAACCAAACCCCAACCCCAACCCGAAACAGAACCCCAACCCCAACCCCAACCCTAACCCTAACACTAACCCTAACTCTAACCTTAAACCCAAACCCAAACACGAACCGGAACCTGAACCTGAACCCTAAACCCAACCCCAACCCAACCCCCAACCCTAACCCTAACCTCAACCCCCACCCCACCCCTAACTCTAACCCTAACCCTAACCGTAACCGTAACCCTAACCCCAACCCTAAACCTAACCCGAACCCAAACCCTCACCCAAACCTGATCCCAATCCCAAACTCTAAATCTAACCCTAACTCCAAACCTCAACCTAACCCTAAGCCAAAGCCGAACCCTAACCACAACCAGAACCCTAAATCAAACCTGAACGAGAACTTGAACCCTAAATCCAACCCCAACCACAGCCCCAAACCAACCCCAACCTCAACCCTAACCCTAACCTCAACCCCAAACCTAATCCTACCCCTAACCCTAACGCTAAAACTAACCCGAAACCGAAACCGATCCCGAACCATACTTCTAAACCGAACCCTAACCCTAACCCCAACCCTAACCCTAGCACTAACCCTAACCACAACCACAACTCTAACCCTAACCCTAACCCTAACCCTAATCCTATCCCGACCCCGAACATGGACCTGAACCCGAACCCCAACCCCAACCCCAACCCCAACCCCAACCCAACCCCAAACCCAACCGAGCCCCAACCCAACCCCAAACCCAACCCTAACACTAACCCTAACCCTAACCTGAACCCCAACCCGAACACGAACCCTAACCCTAACTCCAACCCTAACCATAACCCTAACCCTAAAACTAACGCTAACACTATCCTGAACCCCAACCCCAACCCTAACCCTAACCCTAACCCTAACCCTAACCTGAACTCCAACACAAACCCGAACCCTAATTCCAAACCTAACCATAACCCAGACCCTAACCCTAACCCTAACCCTAACCCCCTAACCCTAACCCTAACCCCCTAACCCTAACCCTAACCCTAACCCTAACACTAACCCTAACCTTAATCCTAACCTTAAACCTGAACCCAAACACGAAACCTAACCACAAATCCAACCCCAAACGTACCACAACCACAACCACAACCCAACCCAAAGCCGAAGCCGAAGCCGAACCCGAAACCTAACCCTAACCTCACTGCCAACGCCAACCCCAACACAAAGCCAACCCCAACCCCAACCCTAACCCTAACCCTAACCTCAACTCCAACCCTAAACCTAACCATAACCTTAACCCCAACCCTAACCATAAACCGAAACCAATCCATAACCCTAACCCTAACCCTGACACTAACCCTAACCCTAACCCTAACCCTAATCCTAACCTTAAACCCGAACCCAAACACGAACCTGAACATGAACCCGAACCTGAAACCTAACCACAAACCCAACCCCAAACGTACCCCAACCACAACCCCAACCCAACCCGAAGCCGAAGCCAAACCCGAAAGCTAACCCTAACCACACCGACAATGCCAACCCCAACCCAACGCCAATGCCAACGCCAACGCCAACCCCAACCCCAAACCCAACCCTAACCCTAACCTCAACTCCAACCCTAAACCTAACCATAAGCTTAACCCCAACCCTAACCATAAACCGAACCCGATCCATAACCCTAACACTAACCCCAACCCCAACCCCAACACTAACCTTAACCCTAACCTTAACTCTAAAACGAACCCAAACTCGAACCTGAACCTGAATCCTAAACCTATCCCTAACCCTAACCCTATCCCTAAGCCTTACCCCAACCCCCACCCTAACCCAAACCCTAACCCTAACCATAACCCGACCCCGAATCAGAACCCGAACCTGGACCATAACCCTAACCCTAAACCCAATCCCAAACCTAACGCTAACCCCAAGCTCAACACCAACCAAACACAAACCCCAAACCCAAGACCAACCCCAACCCTAACCATAACGCTAACCCTAACCCTAAACCTAAACCAAATCTCAACCCCAACCTCAACCCGAACTCTAACCCGAACACGAACAATAACATGAAACCCTAACCTAACCCTAAACCTAACCCTAACCCTATCCCTAACCTCAACTACCAGGCTAAACCTAACCCCAACAGTAACCCTAAACCGAACCCGAACCCGAACACGAAACCGAAACCGAAACCGAAACCGAACTCGAACCCTAACCCCAACCCTAACCCAACCCAAACCCCAACCCCAACCCAAGCCCAACCCCAACCCCAACCCTAACCCTAACCCTAAACCTATCGCTAACAACAACCACAACCCTAACCGTCACCATAAACCTAACCCTAACCTGAACCCAAAACAGAACCCTAACCATTACTCCAACCACAGCCCTACCCCTAACCCTACCCTAAACCAAACAAGAACCCTAACCTGAACCATAACCGCAACCCCAACCGAACCAAACCCCAACCCCAACCCCAACCCGAAACAGAACCCCAACCCCAACCCCAACCCCAACCCTAACCCTAACACTAACCCTAACTCTAACCTTAAACCCAAACCCAAACACGAACCGGAACCTGAACCTGAACCCTAAACCCAACCCCAACCCAACCCCCAACGCTAACCCTAACCTCAACCCCCACCCCACCCCTAACTCTAACCCTAACCCTAACCGTAACCGTAACCCTAACCCCAACCCTAAACCTAACCCGAACCCAAACCCTCACCCAAACCTGATCCCAATCCCAAACTCTAAATCTAACCCTAACTCCAAACCTCAACCTAACCCTAAGCCAAAGCCGAACCCTAACCACAACCAGAACCCTAAATCAAACCTGAACGAGAACTTGAACCCTAAATCCAACCCCAACCACAGCCCCAAACCAACCCCAACCTCAACCCTAACCCTAACCTCAACCCCAAACCTAATCCTACCCCTAACCCTAACGCTAAAACTAACCCGAAACCGAAACCGATCCCGAACCATACTTCTAAACCGAACCCTAACCCTAACCCCAACCCTAACCCTAGCACTAACCCTAACCACAACCACAACTCTAACCCTAACCCTAACCCTAACCCTAATCCTATCCCGACCCCGAACATGGACCTGAACCCGAACCCCAACCCCAACCCCAACCCCAACCCCAACCCAACCCCAAACCCAACCGAGCCCCAACCCAACCCCAACCCCAACCCTAACACTAACCCTAACCCTAACCTGAACCCCAACCCGAACACGAACCCTAACCCTAACTCCAACCCTAACCATAACCCTAACCCTAAAACTAACGCTAACACTATCCTGAACCCCAACCCCAACCCTAACCCTAACCCTAACCCTAACCCTAACCTGAACTCCAACACAAACCCGAACCCTAATTCCAAACCTAACCATAACCCAGACCCTAACCCTAACCCTAACCCTAACCCCCTAACCCTAACCCTAACCCCCTAACCCTAACCCTAACCCTAACCCTAACACTAACACTAACCCTAACCTTAATCCTAACCTTAAACCTGAACCCAAACACGAAACCTAACCACAAATCCAACCCCAAACGTACCACAACCACAACCACAACCCAACCCAAAGCCGAAGCCGAAGCCGAACCCGAAACCTAACCCTAACCTCACTGCCAACGCCAACCCCAACACAAAGCCAACCCCAACCCCAACCCTAACCCTAACCCTAACCTCAACTCCAACCCTAAACCTAACCATAACCTTAACCCCAACCCTAACCATAAACCGAAACCAATCCATAACCCTAACCCTAACCCTGACACTAACCCTAACCCTAACCCTAACCCTAATCCTAACCTTAAACCCGAACCCAAACACGAACCTGAACATGAACCCGAACCTGCAACCTAACCACAAACCCAACCCCAAACGTACCCCATCCACAACCCCAACCCAACCCGAAGCCGAAGCCAAACCCGAAAGCTAACCCTAACCACACCGACAATGCCAACCCCAACCCAACGCCAATGCCAACGCCAACGCCAACCCCAACCCCAAACCCAACCCTAACCCTAACCTCAACTCCAACCCTAAACCTAACCATAAGCTTAACCCCAACCCTAACCATAAACCGAACCCGATCCATAACCCTAACACTAACCCCAACCCCAACCCCAACACTAACCTTAACCCTAACCTTAACTCTAAAACGAACCCAAACTCGAACCTGAACCTGAATCCTAAACCTATCCCTAACCCTAACCCTATCCCTAAGCCTTACCCCAACCCCCACCCTAACCCAAACCCTAACCCTAACCATAACCCGACCCCGAATCAGAACCCGAACCTGGACCATAACCCTAACCCTAAACCCAATCCCAAACCTAACGCTAACCCCAAGCTCAACACCAACCAAACACAAAAACCAAACCCAAGACCAACCCCAACCCTAACCATAACGCTAACCCTAACCCTAAACCTAAACCAAATCTCAACCCCAACCTCAACCCGAACTCTAACCCGAACACGAACAATAACATGAAACCCTAACCTAACCCTAAACCTAACCCTAACCCTATCCCTAACCTCAACTACCAGGCTAAACCTAACCCCAACAGTAACCCTAAACCGAACCCGAACCCGAACACGAAACCGAAACCGAAACCGAAACCGAACTCGAACCCTAACCCCAACCCTAACCCAACCCAAACCCCAACCCCAACCCAAGCCCAACCCCAACCCCAACCCTAACCCTAACCCTAAACCTATCGCTAACAACAACCACAACCCTAACCGTCACCATAAACCTAACCCTAACCTGAACCCAAAACAGAACCCTAACCATTACTCCAACCACAGCCCTACCCCTAACCCTACCCTAAACCAAACAAGAACCCTAACCTGAACCATAACCGCAACCCCAACCGAACCAAACCCCAACCCCAACCCCAACCCGAAACAGAACCCCAACCCCAACCCCAACCCCAACCCTAACCCTAACACTAACCCTAACTCTAACCTTAAACCCAAACCCAAACACGAACCGGAACCTGAACCTGAACCCTAACCCCAACCCCAACCCAACCCCCAACCCTAACCCTAACCTCAACCCCCACCCCAGCCCTAACTCTAACCCTAACCTTAACCGTAACCGTAACCCTAACCCCAACCCTAAACCTAACCCCAACCCTAAACCTAACCCGAACCCAAACCCTAACCCCAACACTAACACTAGACCAAACCCAAACCCGAACCCGAACCCTCACCCAAACCTGATCCCAATCCCAAACTCTAAACCTAACCCTAACTCCAAACCTCAACCTAACCCTAAGCCAAAGCCGAACCCTAACCACAACCAGAACCCTAAATCAAACCTGAACGAGAACTTGAACCCTAAATCCAACCCCAACCACAGCCCCAAACCAACCCCAACCTCAACCCTAACCCTAACCTCAACCCCAAACCTAATCCTACCCCTAAACCTAACGCTAAAACTAACCCGAACCCGAAACCGATCCCGAACCATACTTCTAAACCGAACCCTAACCCTAACCCCAACCCTAACCCTAGCACTAACCCTAACCACAACCACAACTCTAACCCTAACCCTAACCCTAACCCTAATCCTATCCCGACCCCGAACATGGACCTGAACCCGAACCCCAACCCCAACCCCAACCCAACCCCAAACGCAACCGAGCCCCAACCCAACCCCAACCCCAACCCTAACACTAACCCTAACCCTAACCTGAACCCCAACCCGAACACGAACCCTAACCCTAACTCCAACCCTAACCATAACCCTAACCCTAAAACTAACGCTAACACTATCCTGAACCCCAACCCCAACCCTAACCCTAACCCTAACCCTAACCCTAACCCTAACCTGAACTCCAACACAAACCCGAACCCTAACTCCAAACCTAACTATAACCCAGACCCTAACCCTAACCCTAACCCTAACCCTAACCCCCTAACCCTAACCCCCTAACCCAAACCCTAACCCCCTAACCCTAACCCTAACCCTAACCCTAACCCCCTAACCCTAACCCTAACCCTAACCCCAACCCTCACCCTAACCTCAACCCCAACCATAACCCTAACACTTACCCTAACCCTAATCCTAACCCTAACCCTAACCACAACCACAACCCCAACCCGAACCCTAACCGTAATCCTATCCCGACCCCGAACACGGACCCAAACCCGAACCCCAACCCCAACCCAAACCCAAACCCAAACCCTAACCCTAACCCTAACCTCAACTCCAACCCTAAACCTAACCATAACCTTAACCCCAACCCTAACCATAAACCGAAACCAAACCATAACCCTAACCCTAACCCCAACCCCAACCCCAACCCCAACCCCAACCCAACCCCAACACTAACCTTAACCCTAACCTTAACCCTAAAACAAAACCAAACTCGAACCCAAACCCGAACCCGAACCTGAACCTGAATCCTAAACCTATCGATAACCCTAACCCTATCCCTAACCCTAACCCTTACCCCAACCCCCACCCTAACCCAATTCCTAACCCTAACCATAACCCGACCCCGAATCAGAACCTGAACCTGAAACATAACCCTAACCCTAAACCCAGCACCAAACCTAACACTAATCCCAAGCTCAACACCAACCAAACACAAACCCCAAACCCAAGACCAACCCTAACCATAACACTAACCCTAAACCTAAAGCAAACCTCAACCCCAACCTCAACCCGAACTCTAACCTGAACCCGAACAATATCACGAACCCTAACATAACCCTAAACCTAACCCTAACCCTATCTCTAACCTCAAACCCAACGCTAAACCTAACCCCAACCTTAACCCTAACCCTAAACCAAACCCGAACCCGAACCCGAACTCGAACCCTAACCCCAACCGCAACCCAAACCCCAACCCCAACCCAAGCCCAACCCCAACCCTAACCCTATCCCTAACCACAACCAGAACCCTAACCGTCACCATAAACCTAACCCTAACCTGATCCCAAAACAGAACCCTAACCCTTACTCCAACCACAACCCTACCCCTAACCCTAACCCTAAACCAAACACGAACCCGAACCTGAACCCTAACGGCAACCCCAACCCAACCAAACCCCAACCCCAACCCCAACCCCAACCCTAACCCCAACCCTAACCCTAAACCTAACCTTAAACCCAAACACGAACCCAAAACTGAACTTCAACCCTCACCCCAACCCCAACCCAACCCCCAACCCTAACCCTAACCTCAACCCCCACCACACCCCTAACTCTAACCCTAACCCTAACCCGAACCCTCACCCAAACCCGATCCCAATCCCAAACTCTAAACCTAACCCTAACTCTAAACCTCAACCTAACCCTAAGCCGAAGCCGAACCCTAACCACAACCAGAACCCCAAATCAAACCCAAACCCGAACCTGAACCCTAAACCCAACCCCAACCACAGCCCCAAACCAACCCCAACCTCAACCCTAACCCTAACCTCAACCCCAAACCTAACCCTACCCCTAACCCTAACGCTAAAACTAACCCGAACCCGAAACCGATCCCGAACCAAAATTCTAAACCGAACCCTAACCCTAACCCCAAACCTAACCCTAGCATTAACCCTAACCACAACCACAACCCTAACCCCAACCCTAACCCTAACCCTAACCTCAACCCCCACCACACCCCTAACTCTAACCCTAACCGTAACCCTAACACCAACCCTAAACCTAACCCGAACCCGAACCCTCACCCCAACACTAACACTAGACCAAACCCGAACCCGAACCCTCACCCAAACCCGATCCCAATCCCAAACCCTAAACCTAACCCTAACTCCAAACCTCAACCTAACCCTAAGCCGAAGCCTAACACTAACCACAACTACAACCCTAAACCTAACCGTAACCGTAAACCTAACCCAATCCCGAACCCGAACCCTAACCCCAACCCAAACACAACACGACCCCAACCCCAACCCCAACCCCAACCTAACCCTTACACTAACCCTAAACCTAACGCAACCCTAAACCTAACCCTAACCCGACCCTAACCCCACCCTAAGCCTAACCCTAAGCCTAACCTAACACTAACCCTAACCCCAACCCCAACCCCAACCCCAAACCTAACCCTAACCCTAACCCTAATCCTAATCCTAACACTAACACTAACCCTAACCTGAACCCCAACCCGAACCCGAACCCTAACTCCAACTCTAACCATAACCCTAACCCTAACACTAAACCTAACCCTAACCCCAACCCCAACCCTAACCCTGCCCTAACCCTAACCCTAACCAAAATGACAACCCTATCCCTAACCCTATCGTGACCCCGAACCCAAACCCGAACACTAACCCCAACCCCAACCTCAACCCCAACGCCCACCCAACCCCAACCCCAACCCCACCGCAAACCTAACCCTAACCGTAACCCTAACCTCTACCCCAACCGTAACCCTAACCCCAACACTAAAACTAACCCTGACCCTAACCCCAACCCCAACCCTAACCCTAACCCTAACCCTACCCTAACACTAACACTAACCCTAACCCTAACCACAACCACAACCCTAAACCTAACCGTAACCGTAAACCTAACCCAATCCCGAACCCGAACCCTGAGCCCAACCCAAACACAACACGACCCCAACCCCAACCCCAACCCCAACCTAACCCTTACA
>NC_139471.1:26217500-26220000 GCF_057233095.1 Heloderma suspectum | reverse complement strand
CCTAACCACAACCACAACCCTAACCGTCACCATAAACCTAACCCTAACCTGATCCCAAAACAGAACCCTAACCCTTACTCCAAACACAACCCTACCCCTAACCCTACCATAAACCAAACACGAACCCGAACCTGAACCCTAACCGCAACCCGAACCCAACCAAACCCCAACCCCAACCCCAACCCTAACCCTAACCCGAAACCGAAACCGAACCCGAACCCGAACCCGAACCCCAACCCTAACCCTAACACTAACCCTAAACCTAATCCTAACCTTAAACCTGAACCCAAACACGAACCCGAACCTGAACCCGAACCCGAAATCTAACCACAAACCCAACCCCAAACGTACCCCAACCACAACCCCAACCCAACCCGAAGCCGAACCCGAAACCTAACCCTAACCACACCGCCAACGCCAACCCCAACCCAACACCAACCCCAACCCCAACCCCAACCCTAACCCTAACCTCAACCCCAACCCTAACCATAAACTGAAACCGATCCATAACCCTAACCCTAACCCTAACACTAACCCTAACCCTATCCCTAACCCTAATCCTAACCTTAAACCCGAACCCAAACACGAACCCGAAACTGAACCCGAACCCGAAACCTAACCACAAACCCAACCCCAAACGTACCCCAACCACAACCCCAACCCAAACCGAACCCAAACCCGAAACCTAAACCTAACCACACCGCCAACCCCAACCCCAACCCAACGAACACCCCAAACCCAACCCTAACCCTAACCCTAACCTCAACTCCAACCCTAAACCTAACCATAAGCTTAACCCCAACCCTAACCATAAACCGAACCGGATCCATAACCCTAACACTAACCCCAACCCCAACCCCAACACTAACCTTAACCCTAACTTTAACCCTAAAATGAACCCAAACTCGAAACCGAACCCGAATCCGAACCTAAACTTGAATCCTAAACCTATCTCTAACACTATCCCTAACCGTTACCCCAACCCCCACCCTAACCCAAACCCTAACCCTAACCATAACCCGACCCCGAATCAGAACCCGAACCTGAAACATAACCCTAACCCTAAACCCAACCCCAAACCAAACGCTAACCCCAAGCTCAACACCAACCAAACACAAACCCCAAACCCAAGACCAACCCCAACACTAACCATAACGCTAACGCTAACCCTAAACCTAAACCAAACCTCAACCCCAACCTCAACCCGAACTCTAACCCGAACCCGAACAATAACATGAACCCTAACCTAACCCTAAACCTAACCCTAACCCTATCCCTAACCTCAGCCCCAACGCTAAACCTAACCCCAACCCTAACCCTAACCCGAAACCGAAACCGAACTCGAACCCTAACCCCAACCCAACCCCACCCAAACCCCAACCCCAACCCAAACCCAACCCCAACCCCAAGACTAACCCTACCCCTAACCCTATCGCTAACAACAACCACAACCCTAACCGTCACCAGAAACCTAACCCTAACCTGATCCCAAAACAGAACCCTAACCCTTACTCCAACCACAACCCTACCCCTAACCCTACCCTAAACCAAACACGAACCCGAACCTAAACCCTAACGGCAACCCCAACCCAACCAAACCCCAACACTAACCAAACCCCAACCCTAACCCGAACCCGAAACCGAACCCGAACCCTAACCCCAACCCCAACCCCAACCCCAACCCTAACCCTAACCATAACCCTAACCCTCACCTTAAACCCGAACCCAAACACGAACCCGAACATGAACCCGAACCCGAAACCTAACCACAAACCCAACCCCAAATGTACCCCAACCACAACCCCAACCCAACCCGAAGCCGAAGCCGAAGCCAAACCCGAACCCTAACCCTAACCCTAACCTCACCGCCAACGCCAACCCCAACCCAACGCCAACACCAACGCCAACCCCAACCCTAACCCTAACCCTAACCGCAACTCCAACCCTAAACCTAACCATAACCTTAACCCCAACCCTAACCATAAACCAAAACCGATCCATAACCCTAACCCTAACCCTAACACTAACCCTAACCCTAACCCTACTCCTAACCTTAAACCCGAACCCAAACACGAACCCGAACATGAACCCGAACCCGAAACCTAACCACAAACCCAACCCCAAACGTACCCCAACCACAACCCCAACCCAAACCGAAGCCGAAACCGAACCCGAAAACTAACCCTAACCACACCGCCAACGCCAACCCCAACCCAACGCTAACCCCAACCCAACGCCAACCCCAACCCCAACCCCAACCCAACCCTAACCCTAACCCTAACCCTAACCCTAACCCTAACCTCAACTCCAACCCTAAACCTAACCATAAGCTTAACCCCAACCCTAACCATAAACCGAACCCGATCCATAACCCTAACACTAACCCCAACCCCAACCACAACACTAACCTTAACCCTAACCTTAACCCTAAAACGAACCCAAACTCGAACCCGAACCCGAACCTGAACCTGAATCCTAAACCTATCCCTAACCTTATCCC
>NC_139471.1:25900000-25912500 GCF_057233095.1 Heloderma suspectum | reverse complement strand
TAAACCTAACCCTAACCTGATCCCAAAACAGAACCCTAACCCTTACTCCAAACACAACCCTACCCCTAACCCTACCATAAACCAAACACGAACCCGAACCTGAACCCTAACCGCAACCCGAACCCAACCAAACCCCAACCCCAACCCCAACCCTAACCCTAACCCGAAACCGAAACCGAACCCTAACCCGAACCCGAACCCCAACCCTAACCCTAACACTAACCCTAAACCTAATCCTAACCTTAAACCTGAACCCAAACACGAACCCGAACCCGAACCTGAACCCGAACCCGAAATCTAACCACAAACCCAACCCCAAACGTACCCCAACCACAACCCCAACCCAACCCGAAGCCGAACCCGGAACCTAACCCTAACCACACCGCCAACGCCAACCCCAACCCAACACCAACCCCAACCCCAACCCCAACCCTAACCCTAACCCTAACCTCAACCCCAACCCTAACCATAAACTGAAACCGATCCATAACCCTAACCCTAACCCTAACACTAACCCTAACCCTAACCCTAACCATAATCCTAACCTTAAACCCGAACCCAAACACGAACCCGAAACTGAACCCGAACCCGAAACCTAACCACAAACCCAACCCCAAACGTACCCCAACCACAACCCCAACCCAAACCGAACCCAAACCCGAAACCTAAACCTAACCACACCGCCAACCCCAACCCCAACCCAACGAACACCCCAAACCCAACCCTAACCCTAACCCTAACCTCAACTCCAACCCTAAACCTAACCATAAGCTTAACCCCAACCCTAACCATAAACCGAACCGGATCCATAACCCTAACACTAACCCCAACCCCAACCCCAACACTAACCTTAACCCTAACTTTAACCCTAAAATGAACCCAAACTCGAAACCGAACCCGAATCCGAACCTAAACTTGAATCCTAAACCTATCTCTAACACTATCCCTAACCCTTACCCCAACCCCCACCCTAACCCAAACCCTAACCCTAACCATAACCCGACCCCGAATCAGAACCCGAACCTGAAACATAACCCTAACCCTAAACCCAACCCCAAACCAAACGCTAACCCCAAGCTCAACACCAACCAAACACAAACCCCAAACCCAAGACCAACCCCAACACTAACCATAACGCTAACGCTAACCCTAAACCTAAACCAAACCTCAACCCCAACCTCAACCCGAACTCTAACCCGAACCCGAACAATAACATGAACCCTAACCTAACCCTAAACCTAACCCTAACCCTATCCCTAACCTCAGCCCCAACGCTAAACCTAACCCCAACCCTAACCCTAACCCGAAACCGAAACCGAACTCGAACCCTAACCCCAACCCAACCCCACCCAAACCCCAACCCCAACCCAAACCCAACCCCAACCCCAAGACTAACCCTACCCCTAACCCTATCGCTAACAACAACCACAACCCTAACCGTCACCAGAAACCTAACCCTAACCTGATCCCAAAACAGAACCCTAACCCTTACTCCAACCACAACCCTACCCCTAACCCTACCCTAAACCAAACACGAACCCGAACCTAAACCCTAACGGCAACCCCAACCCAACCAAACCCCAACACTAACCAAACCCCAACCCTAACCCGAACCCGAAACCGAACCCGAACCCTAACCCCAACCCCAACCCTAACCCTAACCATAACCCTAACCCTCACCTTAAACCCGAACCCAAACACGAACCCGAACATGAACCCGAACCCGAAACCTAACCACAAACCCAACCCCAAATGTACCCCAACCACAACCCCAACCCAACCCGAAGCCGAAGCCGAAGCCAAACCCAAACCCTAACCCTAACCTCACCGCCAACGCCAACCCCAACCCAACGCCAACACCAACGCCAACCCCAACCCTAACCCTAACCCTAACCGCAACTCCAACCCTAAACCTAACCATAACCTTAACCCCAACCCTAACCATAAACCAAAACCGATCCATAACCCTAACCCTAACCCTAACACTAACCCTAACCCTAACCCTACTCCTAACCTTAAACCCGAACCCAAACACGAACCCGAACATGAACCCGAACCCGAAACCTAACCACAAACCCAACCCCAAACGTACCCCAACCACAACCCCAACCCAAACCGAAGCCGAAACCGAACCCGAAAACTAACCCTAACCACACCGCCAACGCCAACCCCAACCCAACGCTAACCCCAACCCAACGCCAACCCCAACCCCAACCCCAACCCAACCCTAACCCTAACCCTAACCCTAACCCTAACCTCAACTCCAACCCTAAACCTAACCATAAGCTTAACCCCAACCCTAACCATAAACCGAACCCGATCCATAACCCTAACACTAACCCCAACCCCAACCACAACACTAACCTTAACCCTAACCTTAACCCTAAAACGAACCCAAACTCGAACCCGAACCCGAACCTGAACCTGAATCCTAAACCTATCCCTAACCTTATCCCTAACCCTAACCCTAACCCTTACCCCAACCCCCACCCTAACCCAAACCCTAACCCTAACCATAACCTGACCCCGAATCAGAACCCGAACCTGAAACATAACCCTAACGCTAAACCCAACCCCAAACCTAATACTAACCCTAACCCTAACGCTAATCCTAACCTTAAAGACGAACCCAAACACGAACCCGAAACTGAACCCGAACCCGAAACCTAACCACACACCCAACCCCAAAAGTACCCCAACCACAACCCCAACCCAAACCGAAGCCGAAACCGAACCCGAAACCTAACCCTAACCACACCGCCAACGCCAACCCCAACCCAACGCCAACCCCAAACCCAACCTCAACACCAACCCTAACCTTAACCTTAACCCTAACCTCAACTCCAACCCTAAACCTAACCATTAGCTTAACCCCAACCCTAACCATAAACCGAACCCGATCCATAACCCTAACACTAACCCCAACCCCAACACCAACACTAACCTTAACCCTAACCCTAACCATAACCCGACCGCGAATCAGAACCCGAACCTGAAACATAACCCTAACCCTAAACCCAACCCCAAACCTAACGCTAACCCCAAGCTCAACACCAACCAAACACAAACCCCAAAACCAAGACCAACCCCAACCCCAACCATAATGCTAACCCTAACCTAACCCTAAACCTAAACCTTACCCTATCCCTAACCTCAACCCCAACGCTAAACCTAACCCCAACCCTAACCCTAAGCCGAACCCGAACCCGAACTCGAACTCGAACCCTAACCCCAACCCTAACGCAACCCAAACCCCAACCCAAACCCAACCCCAACCCCAAGACTAACCCTAACCCTAACCCTATCGCTAACAACAAGCACAACCCTAACCGTCACCATGAACCTAACCCTAACCTGATCCCAAAACAGAACCCTAACCCTTACTCCAACCACAACCCTACCCCTAACCCTACCCTAAACCAAACACGAACCCGAACCTGAACCCTAACGGCAACCCCAACCCAACCAAACCCCAACCCTAACCCGAAACCAAACCCCAACCCCAACCCCAACCCTAATCCTAACCCTAACCCTAACCCTAACCCTAACACTAACACTAACCCTAACCTTAATCCTAACCTTAAACCTGAACCCAAACACGAAACCTAACCACAAATCCAACCCCAAACGTCCCACAACCACAACCACAACCCAACCCAAAGCCGAAGCCGAAGCCGAACCCGAAACCTAACCCTAACCACACCGCCAACGCCAACCCCAACCCAACGCCAACCCCAAAGCCAACCTCAACACCAACCCTAACCTTAACCTTAACCCTAACCTCAACTCCAACCCTAAACCTAACCATTAGCTTAACCCCAACCCTAACCATAAACCGAACCCGATCCATAACCCTAACACTAACCCCAACCCCAACACCAACACTAACCTTAACCCTAACCCTAACCATAACCCGACCGCGAATCAGAACCCGAACCTGGACCATAACCCTAACCCTAAACCCAATCCCAAACCTAACGCTAACCCCAAGCTCAACACCAACCAAACACAAACCCCAAACCCAAGACCAACCCCAACCCTAACCATAACGCTAACCCTAACCCTAAACCTAAACCAAATCTCAACCCCAACCTCAACCCGAACTCTATCCCGAACACGAACAATAACATGAAACCCTAACCTAACCCTAAACCTAACCCTAACCCTATCCCTAACCTCAACTACCAGGCTAAACCTAACCCCAACCGTAACCCTAAACCGAACCCGAACACGAAACCGAAACCGAACTCGAACCCTAACCCCAACCCTAACCCAACCCAAACCCCAACCCCAACCCAAGCCCAACCCCAACCCTAACCCTAACCCTAAACCTATCGCTAACAACAACCACAACCCTAACCGTCACCATAAACCTAACCCTAACCTGAACCCAAAACAGAACCCTAACCATTACTCCAACCACAACCCTACCCCTAACCCTAACCTAAACCAAACAAGAACCCTAACCTGAACCATAACCGCAACCCCAACCGAACCAAACCCCAACCCCAACCCGAAACAGAACCCCAACCCCAACCCCAACCCTAACCCTAACACTAACCCTAACTCTAACCTTAAACCCAAACCCAAACACGAACCGGAACCTGAACCTGAACCCTAAACCCAACCCCAACCCAACCCCCAACCCTAACCCTAACCTCAACCCCCACCCCACCCCTAACTCTAACCCTAACCCTAACCGTAACCGTAACCCTAACCCCAACCCTAAACCTAACCCGAACCCAAACCCTCACCCAAACCTGATCCCAATCCCAAACTCTAAATCTAACCCTAACTCCAAACCTCAACCTAACCCTAAGCCAAAGCCGAACCCTAACCACAACCAGAACCCTAAATCAAACCTGAACGAGAACTTGAACCCTAAATCCAACCCCAACCACAGCCCCAAACCAACCCCAACCTCAACCCTAACCCTAACCTCAACCCCAAACCTAATCCTACCCCTAACCCTAACGCTAAAACTAACCCGAAACCGAAACCGATCCCGAACCATACTTCTAAACCGAACCCTAACCCTAACCCCAACCCTAACCCTAGCACTAACCCTAACCACAACCACAACTCTAACCCTAACCCTAACCCTAACCCTAATCCTATCCCGACCCCGAACATGGACCTGAACCCGAACCCCAACCCCAACCCCAACCCCAACCCCAACCCAACCCCAAACCCAACCGAGCCCCAACCCAACCCCAAACCCAACCCTAACACTAACCCTAACCCTAACCTGAACCCCAACCCGAACACGAACCCTAACCCTAACTCCAACCCTAACCATAACCCTAACCCTAAAACTAACGCTAACACTATCCTGAACCCCAACCCCAACCCTAACCCTAACCCTAACCCTAACCCTAACCTGAACTCCAACACAAACCCGAACCCTAATTCCAAACCTAACCATAACCCAGACCCTAACCCTAACCCTAACCCTAACCCCCTAACCCTAACCCTAACCCCCTAACCCTAACCCTAACCCTAACCCTAACACTAACCCTAACCTTAATCCTAACCTTAAACCTGAACCCAAACACGAAACCTAACCACAAATCCAACCCCAAACGTACCACAACCACAACCACAACCCAACCCAAAGCCGAAGCCGAAGCCGAACCCGAAACCTAACCCTAACCTCACTGCCAACGCCAACCCCAACACAAAGCCAACCCCAACCCCAACCCTAACCCTAACCCTAACCTCAACTCCAACCCTAAACCTAACCATAACCTTAACCCCAACCCTAACCATAAACCGAAACCAATCCATAACCCTAACCCTAACCCTGACACTAACCCTAACCCTAACCCTAACCCTAATCCTAACCTTAAACCCGAACCCAAACACGAACCTGAACATGAACCCGAACCTGAAACCTAACCACAAACCCAACCCCAAACGTACCCCAACCACAACCCCAACCCAACCCGAAGCCGAAGCCAAACCCGAAAGCTAACCCTAACCACACCGACAATGCCAACCCCAACCCAACGCCAATGCCAACGCCAACGCCAACCCCAACCCCAAACCCAACCCTAACCCTAACCTCAACTCCAACCCTAAACCTAACCATAAGCTTAACCCCAACCCTAACCATAAACCGAACCCGATCCATAACCCTAACACTAACCCCAACCCCAACCCCAACACTAACCTTAACCCTAACCTTAACTCTAAAACGAACCCAAACTCGAACCTGAACCTGAATCCTAAACCTATCCCTAACCCTAACCCTATCCCTAAGCCTTACCCCAACCCCCACCCTAACCCAAACCCTAACCCTAACCATAACCCGACCCCGAATCAGAACCCGAACCTGGACCATAACCCTAACCCTAAACCCAATCCCAAACCTAACGCTAACCCCAAGCTCAACACCAACCAAACACAAACCCCAAACCCAAGACCAACCCCAACCCTAACCATAACGCTAACCCTAACCCTAAACCTAAACCAAATCTCAACCCCAACCTCAACCCGAACTCTAACCCGAACACGAACAATAACATGAAACCCTAACCTAACCCTAAACCTAACCCTAACCCTATCCCTAACCTCAACTACCAGGCTAAACCTAACCCCAACAGTAACCCTAAACCGAACCCGAACCCGAACACGAAACCGAAACCGAAACCGAAACCGAACTCGAACCCTAACCCCAACCCTAACCCAACCCAAACCCCAACCCCAACCCAAGCCCAACCCCAACCCCAACCCTAACCCTAACCCTAAACCTATCGCTAACAACAACCACAACCCTAACCGTCACCATAAACCTAACCCTAACCTGAACCCAAAACAGAACCCTAACCATTACTCCAACCACAGCCCTACCCCTAACCCTACCCTAAACCAAACAAGAACCCTAACCTGAACCATAACCGCAACCCCAACCGAACCAAACCCCAACCCCAACCCCAACCCGAAACAGAACCCCAACCCCAACCCCAACCCCAACCCTAACCCTAACACTAACCCTAACTCTAACCTTAAACCCAAACCCAAACACGAACCGGAACCTGAACCTGAACCCTAAACCCAACCCCAACCCAACCCCCAACGCTAACCCTAACCTCAACCCCCACCCCACCCCTAACTCTAACCCTAACCCTAACCGTAACCGTAACCCTAACCCCAACCCTAAACCTAACCCGAACCCAAACCCTCACCCAAACCTGATCCCAATCCCAAACTCTAAATCTAACCCTAACTCCAAACCTCAACCTAACCCTAAGCCAAAGCCGAACCCTAACCACAACCAGAACCCTAAATCAAACCTGAACGAGAACTTGAACCCTAAATCCAACCCCAACCACAGCCCCAAACCAACCCCAACCTCAACCCTAACCCTAACCTCAACCCCAAACCTAATCCTACCCCTAACCCTAACGCTAAAACTAACCCGAAACCGAAACCGATCCCGAACCATACTTCTAAACCGAACCCTAACCCTAACCCCAACCCTAACCCTAGCACTAACCCTAACCACAACCACAACTCTAACCCTAACCCTAACCCTAACCCTAATCCTATCCCGACCCCGAACATGGACCTGAACCCGAACCCCAACCCCAACCCCAACCCCAACCCCAACCCAACCCCAAACCCAACCGAGCCCCAACCCAACCCCAACCCCAACCCTAACACTAACCCTAACCCTAACCTGAACCCCAACCCGAACACGAACCCTAACCCTAACTCCAACCCTAACCATAACCCTAACCCTAAAACTAACGCTAACACTATCCTGAACCCCAACCCCAACCCTAACCCTAACCCTAACCCTAACCCTAACCTGAACTCCAACACAAACCCGAACCCTAATTCCAAACCTAACCATAACCCAGACCCTAACCCTAACCCTAACCCTAACCCCCTAACCCTAACCCTAACCCCCTAACCCTAACCCTAACCCTAACCCTAACACTAACACTAACCCTAACCTTAATCCTAACCTTAAACCTGAACCCAAACACGAAACCTAACCACAAATCCAACCCCAAACGTACCACAACCACAACCACAACCCAACCCAAAGCCGAAGCCGAAGCCGAACCCGAAACCTAACCCTAACCTCACTGCCAACGCCAACCCCAACACAAAGCCAACCCCAACCCCAACCCTAACCCTAACCCTAACCTCAACTCCAACCCTAAACCTAACCATAACCTTAACCCCAACCCTAACCATAAACCGAAACCAATCCATAACCCTAACCCTAACCCTGACACTAACCCTAACCCTAACCCTAACCCTAATCCTAACCTTAAACCCGAACCCAAACACGAACCTGAACATGAACCCGAACCTGCAACCTAACCACAAACCCAACCCCAAACGTACCCCATCCACAACCCCAACCCAACCCGAAGCCGAAGCCAAACCCGAAAGCTAACCCTAACCACACCGACAATGCCAACCCCAACCCAACGCCAATGCCAACGCCAACGCCAACCCCAACCCCAAACCCAACCCTAACCCTAACCTCAACTCCAACCCTAAACCTAACCATAAGCTTAACCCCAACCCTAACCATAAACCGAACCCGATCCATAACCCTAACACTAACCCCAACCCCAACCCCAACACTAACCTTAACCCTAACCTTAACTCTAAAACGAACCCAAACTCGAACCTGAACCTGAATCCTAAACCTATCCCTAACCCTAACCCTATCCCTAAGCCTTACCCCAACCCCCACCCTAACCCAAACCCTAACCCTAACCATAACCCGACCCCGAATCAGAACCCGAACCTGGACCATAACCCTAACCCTAAACCCAATCCCAAACCTAACGCTAACCCCAAGCTCAACACCAACCAAACACAAAAACCAAACCCAAGACCAACCCCAACCCTAACCATAACGCTAACCCTAACCCTAAACCTAAACCAAATCTCAACCCCAACCTCAACCCGAACTCTAACCCGAACACGAACAATAACATGAAACCCTAACCTAACCCTAAACCTAACCCTAACCCTATCCCTAACCTCAACTACCAGGCTAAACCTAACCCCAACAGTAACCCTAAACCGAACCCGAACCCGAACACGAAACCGAAACCGAAACCGAAACCGAACTCGAACCCTAACCCCAACCCTAACCCAACCCAAACCCCAACCCCAACCCAAGCCCAACCCCAACCCCAACCCTAACCCTAACCCTAAACCTATCGCTAACAACAACCACAACCCTAACCGTCACCATAAACCTAACCCTAACCTGAACCCAAAACAGAACCCTAACCATTACTCCAACCACAGCCCTACCCCTAACCCTACCCTAAACCAAACAAGAACCCTAACCTGAACCATAACCGCAACCCCAACCGAACCAAACCCCAACCCCAACCCCAACCCGAAACAGAACCCCAACCCCAACCCCAACCCCAACCCTAACCCTAACACTAACCCTAACTCTAACCTTAAACCCAAACCCAAACACGAACCGGAACCTGAACCTGAACCCTAACCCCAACCCCAACCCAACCCCCAACCCTAACCCTAACCTCAACCCCCACCCCAGCCCTAACTCTAACCCTAACCTTAACCGTAACCGTAACCCTAACCCCAACCCTAAACCTAACCCCAACCCTAAACCTAACCCGAACCCAAACCCTAACCCCAACACTAACACTAGACCAAACCCAAACCCGAACCCGAACCCTCACCCAAACCTGATCCCAATCCCAAACTCTAAACCTAACCCTAACTCCAAACCTCAACCTAACCCTAAGCCAAAGCCGAACCCTAACCACAACCAGAACCCTAAATCAAACCTGAACGAGAACTTGAACCCTAAATCCAACCCCAACCACAGCCCCAAACCAACCCCAACCTCAACCCTAACCCTAACCTCAACCCCAAACCTAATCCTACCCCTAAACCTAACGCTAAAACTAACCCGAACCCGAAACCGATCCCGAACCATACTTCTAAACCGAACCCTAACCCTAACCCCAACCCTAACCCTAGCACTAACCCTAACCACAACCACAACTCTAACCCTAACCCTAACCCTAACCCTAATCCTATCCCGACCCCGAACATGGACCTGAACCCGAACCCCAACCCCAACCCCAACCCAACCCCAAACGCAACCGAGCCCCAACCCAACCCCAACCCCAACCCTAACACTAACCCTAACCCTAACCTGAACCCCAACCCGAACACGAACCCTAACCCTAACTCCAACCCTAACCATAACCCTAACCCTAAAACTAACGCTAACACTATCCTGAACCCCAACCCCAACCCTAACCCTAACCCTAACCCTAACCCTAACCCTAACCTGAACTCCAACACAAACCCGAACCCTAACTCCAAACCTAACTATAACCCAGACCCTAACCCTAACCCTAACCCTAACCCTAACCCCCTAACCCTAACCCCCTAACCCAAACCCTAACCCCCTAACCCTAACCCTAACCCTAACCCTAACCCCCTAACCCTAACCCTAACCCTAACCCCAACCCTCACCCTAACCTCAACCCCAACCATAACCCTAACACTTACCCTAACCCTAATCCTAACCCTAACCCTAACCACAACCACAACCCCAACCCGAACCCTAACCGTAATCCTATCCCGACCCCGAACACGGACCCAAACCCGAACCCCAACCCCAACCCAAACCCAAACCCAAACCCTAACCCTAACCCTAACCTCAACTCCAACCCTAAACCTAACCATAACCTTAACCCCAACCCTAACCATAAACCGAAACCAAACCATAACCCTAACCCTAACCCCAACCCCAACCCCAACCCCAACCCCAACCCAACCCCAACACTAACCTTAACCCTAACCTTAACCCTAAAACAAAACCAAACTCGAACCCAAACCCGAACCCGAACCTGAACCTGAATCCTAAACCTATCGATAACCCTAACCCTATCCCTAACCCTAACCCTTACCCCAACCCCCACCCTAACCCAATTCCTAACCCTAACCATAACCCGACCCCGAATCAGAACCTGAACCTGAAACATAACCCTAACCCTAAACCCAGCACCAAACCTAACACTAATCCCAAGCTCAACACCAACCAAACACAAACCCCAAACCCAAGACCAACCCTAACCATAACACTAACCCTAAACCTAAAGCAAACCTCAACCCCAACCTCAACCCGAACTCTAACCTGAACCCGAACAATATCACGAACCCTAACATAACCCTAAACCTAACCCTAACCCTATCTCTAACCTCAAACCCAACGCTAAACCTAACCCCAACCTTAACCCTAACCCTAAACCAAACCCGAACCCGAACCCGAACTCGAACCCTAACCCCAACCGCAACCCAAACCCCAACCCCAACCCAAGCCCAACCCCAACCCTAACCCTATCCCTAACCACAACCAGAACCCTAACCGTCACCATAAACCTAACCCTAACCTGATCCCAAAACAGAACCCTAACCCTTACTCCAACCACAACCCTACCCCTAACCCTAACCCTAAACCAAACACGAACCCGAACCTGAACCCTAACGGCAACCCCAACCCAACCAAACCCCAACCCCAACCCCAACCCCAACCCTAACCCCAACCCTAACCCTAAACCTAACCTTAAACCCAAACACGAACCCAAAACTGAACTTCAACCCTCACCCCAACCCCAACCCAACCCCCAACCCTAACCCTAACCTCAACCCCCACCACACCCCTAACTCTAACCCTAACCCTAACCCGAACCCTCACCCAAACCCGATCCCAATCCCAAACTCTAAACCTAACCCTAACTCTAAACCTCAACCTAACCCTAAGCCGAAGCCGAACCCTAACCACAACCAGAACCCCAAATCAAACCCAAACCCGAACCTGAACCCTAAACCCAACCCCAACCACAGCCCCAAACCAACCCCAACCTCAACCCTAACCCTAACCTCAACCCCAAACCTAACCCTACCCCTAACCCTAACGCTAAAACTAACCCGAACCCGAAACCGATCCCGAACCAAAATTCTAAACCGAACCCTAACCCTAACCCCAAACCTAACCCTAGCATTAACCCTAACCACAACCACAACCCTAACCCCAACCCTAACCCTAACCCTAACCTCAACCCCCACCACACCCCTAACTCTAACCCTAACCGTAACCCTAACACCAACCCTAAACCTAACCCGAACCCGAACCCTCACCCCAACACTAACACTAGACCAAACCCGAACCCGAACCCTCACCCAAACCCGATCCCAATCCCAAACCCTAAACCTAACCCTAACTCCAAACCTCAACCTAACCCTAAGCCGAAGCCTAACACTAACCACAACTACAACCCTAAACCTAACCGTAACCGTAAACCTAACCCAATCCCGAACCCGAACCCTAACCCCAACCCAAACACAACACGACCCCAACCCCAACCCCAACCCCAACCTAACCCTTACACTAACCCTAAACCTAACGCAACCCTAAACCTAACCCTAACCCGACCCTAACCCCACCCTAAGCCTAACCCTAAGCCTAACCT